>NC_138207.1:47703815-47981315 GCF_964194415.1 Vipera berus
TACGCAAACATAACATCAAAACCGCATTTAACACTGACAGAAAGATATCAACCATCCTGAGAAATCCCAAAGACAAAATAGAACTGGAAAACCAGGGCATATACCAAATCCCATGCGCTTCCTGTCCAGCAACATACATCGGACAGACTAACAGAAGAATAGAGGTACGTGTAGAAGAACATAAGAACTCAGTACAGAAGAAAGATCACACATCCTCACTAGTACAACACATAAACACTACGGGACACAACAACAATTTTGAAGGTACAAAAACAATCGCCAAAATAGAACATCTCAATAGCAGAATAATCAGAGAAGCCATTGAAATAGAAAAACACCCAGACAGTATGAACAAGCGAGACGACACCTCCCGCCTACATGCCATTTGGAAACCAGCATTGATAGAGAAACGAATTTCAGCAAATAAGGATTTAAAAAACCAACAAACAACCCCAAATGCCACCAGCCCCAGCAAGACTCATCCACACCCAGAACAAAAACTCTCCCACACAGAAGACAGAACAAGTCAAGCAAAAGGGCCATCACCCAAGCAGAAGAACGCACACACGAACCTGACTGACCCATACCAGAGATACATAGCAGGTCCTCGAACTCGGAGCCAAACCAAAGCTCTGGAGGCCACTACACAGCCCACTCCTCAGGACACCAAATCACAACACTCAGGATATTACAACACAACAAAGAACCCCACCCATTCTGAACACACCCCACCCAGTCGGAGGACGGCCACGCCTCCAACCAATCAGGGGACAGCCACGCATCCACCCAATCAGAAGACAGCCACGCCTCCACTCAATCAGAAGACAACCACGCCTCCACCCAGCCGGAGGACACCCCCACCCAATCAGAAAGCAGCCACGCCTCCTCCCAGTCAGAACACAGCCCCACCGGCAGTTGGAAAGAAAGGAACAGCCAGACCACGCATTGCTCCTGGTAGCAGCAGGAGAAACACTCCGGCCTGATGATGACGGATGGGATTTCGTCGAAACGTCGCCACAACTTTCTGAAGATGAAAGGAACGCGGGAAGAAACCCGAGATTCTAGATCTACATATATATATATATATATATATATATATATATATATAAAAGGTAAAGGTAAAGGTTCCCCTGCACATGCGTGCTAGTCGTTTCCGGCTCTAGGGGCCGGTGCTCATCTCCGTTTCAAAGCCGAAGAGCCAGCGCTTGTCCGAGGACATCTCCGTGGTCATGTGGCCGGCATGACTAGACGCCAAAGGCGCACGGAACGCTGTTACCTTCCCACCGGAGTGGTCCCTATTTTTCTACTTGCATTTTTACGTGCTTTCGAACTGCTAGGTTGGCAGAAGCTAGGACGAGTAACAGGCGCTCACTCTGTTACGCGGCACTCGGGATTCGACCCGCCAAACTGCCGACCTTCCGATCGACAAGCTCAGCGTCCTAACCCACTGAGCCACCGCGTCCCATTATATATATATATATATATATATATATATATATATATATATATATATATATATATATATATATATATATATATATATATATATATATATACTGTATATGTTTGTGTGTGTGTGTGTATGTATATGTGTGTATATGTGTGTGTGTATATATATATATATATATATATATATATATATATATATATATATATATAGTATATGTTTTTGTGTGTGTGTATGTATATGTATATATATGTATATGTGTGTGTGTTTGTATGTATACACACACATACCTTCAGATTCTTCATTAGCATTTCCAAATCTTAAGTGCCTTCAAATTCTAGAAGTTGGAGTTCTAGCATATTTGGAGGGGAAGCCTGGTATAAAACATCTTTAAGATAGGAAGCCAAAGATAAAAAAGTTCATTAATATCTAAAGGGTTGCATAATTAGATGGAATTAATTTTGCTGAAATCAAAATAAATCCTAAAATTACCATTAAAATTAGGAAATCAACTTTAACTTCAGTGTGCCCTGAAATCAGTCCAACACCTTAACTACTAACTACACTGATTTACCATAACTACTATTCTTCTGTTACAATGACTGGGTCAAATTGTGATCCAAGTCCCAGTTGAAGTTCAAGAGGCCTCATACCATTTAGCATCAAAAACATTAGAAGCAAGGCTTTCTGGACTCCTCACTTTGTGAGATATGACAAGATATATAATATTACTTGCTAATTCTTTCCAGTTTGATGCCATCCAAATATGTTTGGCTTCAATTCCTATGATGCTACAGCTATAGAACCAAAGGTATATAACAGTAGGAGTTGAAGTCCAACTCATCTGGAACTCAGTACATAAATCTAGAGGTCCTCAGGCTAGGAAAGCTGAATTAAAATAACTATTTCTACATTTGCATTTATCCATAATATCTTAACATAGACATATTTGCTTTGTGCAAATTTATATCTTTTTTATTATCTGTTTTGATCATGCATTTCCTATTTTAATAATGTTTAAATGACTATTATAGATAAGTGCAGGCAACTGTACTGAACTGAGAGATTAATTAACAGCCATTGATATTTCTGCCTTTTTCTAGTTTTCTAATACTATATTTAACCCATCGTGTCAGCCCATGGAAGTAACTTCCAAAGAACCATATTGCTAGGCTTGTATAAAAGAAAGCAAGAAGGAACCTTTTTCACTATTGCATTCCATTTTTTGTCCATTGTTAACTGCTCTCCATTTGTGTTTTTTATAATAAGAAGGTGAGGTGGAAAGGAATAGCTAATTGATGTGTTAATTAATCCCACACAGCAAAGGGCAGGCATGTGCAGACCAAGTATATGTCAGGATAGCAGCTGCTAGAAACCACAAGTGGGGCCGGAGAGAAACAATGGCCTCTTTCACAACACGCTTCCTGCGATCAGTGCTGTCATTACAGCACCACCAGAGCCTTGTTGGATCACACAACTTGCCTATCTTGTTCACCATTCCATTATCAAGGTCAGCTATCTGTTGGAATCCTACAGTCACAGCATGAAGGCAACATCTTTGCCCATAATAAAATCCAGGCACCTGGTCTTCAGAAGTATACTATTTCTGCATTCATTAGATTTGTATAATTATTTTCCATGATTTTTTTTGAATTTGATGTTTTTGCAAAATCATCATCATCTTCACAGTTAATCATCTGTCACATTTTCTAGAAAATACAAATGAAGAGACAGTTCATTATCCAAGCCTTAAGCAACAGTTAATATAAGTACTAGACAACTTGTTCCCTGTTGGGTCATCATTTCAGAGATATTTATCTAAACAGAGAACAGAATGATCACCTGTGAGCAAAAAAGCAATGGGAGCAGGAGCAATTCTGACTTCCCATTGGCTTCCTCATTGAGTTTTCTTGCAGGAAGCTGGCATGGAGCATCAGAAACCTTCCTTCCTTCCTTCCTTCCTTCCTTCCTTCCTTCCTCCCTCCCTCCCTCCCTCCCTCCCTCCCTCCCTCCCTCCCTCCCTCCAATTCCTGCCAATGTCCCCATTTACTTTGCTTAGGGAAGCTTGCAGGGAGAAAGTCATTTGTAGAAGCCAGCAGGAAGTTGCCAGTTGAAGACCAGCAGGTAGGTAGGTAGCTGCTGATAGGTGGGAAAGGGAGTGAGTAGGTGCACAGTTGTGCAAATCAGAAATGGTATGGGGGAGTGCTGTGTGGGTTGAGGTTATGGGTGTATGTGCCAGAGATGTTGCATGGATCAGGGAGGGCACATGGGTGGGCATCTTAGGTTGAAAGGATGCCCAGGGGCACCTGAGAGGTCCTATGCAGGTAGTGTATGACACACATGGTGGCAGTGCAGTTCATGAAGAATACATGGGGAGTGTAGGGGTGTGTGAGAGGTGCTGCACCATTTGGGGATGGCTTGCTGGGGGTGGTGTGAATTGGGAAGAGGTGTTATGTAAGTCATGGACAGGTTGCAGCAGGGCAGTGTGGGTTAGAAAGGGTATATGGGTGCCAAAGTGGTGCACTCACAAAGTGGTGGTTCAGAGGTGTGGGGGTGTGCATAAGAGGTTCCATGCAGGTCAGGGAAAGCACACAGGGGGCAGAGTAGGGCTAGAAAGCATGCCGGGGACAAGGCAGATCACAAGAATATGCAAGGGATGGCTTGTGCCAGGAAGGGTATACAAGGGTTCCTCCCTCCCTTTCTTCTCTTCCCTTTTCTTTCCAACAGACAAGTAAGTGGCTGCTACTGGGAGGGAGAAGGAAATTAGGGATTCCGAGACTGGCTGAGAAATTGTCACAGAATATTGAAAATGGAGATCATGTAACCCCAGCACCAACCCAGTTGCCCAGGAACCAGTACCACTGAAGCAGCCACAACTTCTCCATATTTCATTCCCTCAGGATTCACAGGTTCCAGATTTTGGGCACATTCTGGAAGTTAGCCCATTGGAGGTACCTTGCTTTAAAAAATGTTGCGGCATTTTATCCAGTTAAAGGTCATGAGTTTTACTAGTACACAGATTTAATTTTCTTTCCTAGTTAGGTGAGGACTTCTGTTTAAACAATGCATCTTAGATGAACATTTCCCTTCTCTCCTACCACGCTTTTCTGAAAAAGTGTCCTTCAGCTTAAGAGCGAATTTGGGAAAAGTACCATCTTGGGTTTTTCAATTAACTCTTTTTATTCACTATCCTGACTAATTTTGGATTGTCCAAAACCAAAACTAAACTGGCTTCCTCTCTGATTTCTAGATAATTTATAAACATTAAATAGTATTCAATCAATATAGCTCCTTAGGCAGCCTTGCTGGCTCCTTTGCTCCATTTTGAAAACAGATAATTTATTTGTACTATTGCTTCCTATCTTTAAGACAACCAGTTGCTAACCCCCAGCAGAAGATTCTCAGGGATGACTCACACCCTGGACGGTATCTCTTTACTCTCCTACCATCCGGTAGGAGATATAGGAATATAGCCAGCTGTACCAACAGGCTGAAAAATAGCTTTTATCCGTGGGCTGTTAGGCTTTTAAATGGGACATAATCTCTGTGAATTTATGCAGAATTGACTTGGGAGGCCGGTGTGTGGTGTAGTTGGTTCACATGGTGTGGTGGGATGGAGGGTTTGTTGTCACTGTGTGTTGGGGGGAGAGAGCACGGGGGGGGGAGGCTCAGCTAATCTCAATGTACACATGTTGTACTTTGACAATAAAGGTTTATTATTATTAAGATGTCTTCTCTAGAATTTCCTCTCCAGGAGGTGACCACTTTGTATCCAAGAGTCTTCATTCTGAAAAAAAGCAATAGATACTTCAAAGAGCAAAAAAAGAATTGGCAGCTAAAAATAGATATAAAACTTCTGAACTAAAGTTGGTAGACAAATATTGCATGGACTATGGAGCAGACTTTTGAGATCAAAGTATTTTGTAAGATCCATAGTTCAAAATAAATGTTGAAGATTTGTTCTGTGACGACACCTGGATATATAATCCAGGATGAAGAATGTAATCATTTGCAATGTCTCTGCCTACAGGAGACAGTCCACAAGATAGAACTGTTACAGGAAGAGTTCACGAGAAATTAGTTATTTGTGACTCTCACTAGTGTTCTCCCTGACTGAGCTGGACTGTATGCAGCCTGAAAGCAAAGCTTTTGTTAAATGTAAGTCCCAAGATATTGGCAGCAATTATTAATGCTCACTAAGTTTGTGTTGCTGCTATAAGTGGAGTAAAATTCAACCATACCTTTCACAACCTTTGTTACAGAAGGTCATTCAATGTGTTATGGTGTAAATTTATTCCCACAATCTAGATCTGCATATATAGAGAAGGTAGGGTGGGGGAGATGGTGGCAAGAACCATATATGACAAAAATTACATTAAGCACTAAACAAATGTAAGGAGCAATTTGTTGAAGTAGATTTTTTTTTAAATTCACACTCTCAGTTAGGTGTCTGCTGATTTTGCATGAGCCTGAGTTGAATACACCTACAATATGTTGAGTGTTTAGCTATTCTTGGTTTATCCCCAAAAGCAGACACAATGTAGCATCAGACCAGCTTGGAACTTAGATGGAAAGATGATTTGGATATTGCATAGTTGCAAGTTAGATTGGCAGGTTGAAAATAATTTGGGTGGCAAATAATTTCTGTATAGTACTGCTGGCAAGGCATGTCCATGTAATCTCCAAAAGATAAAGACTTAAGGAAATCCATATGTGATTAACAGCTTATATATTTATAACATCTCAAAGACTCTAATAAGCTTCAGAACATGCTGATTAATTTATTTTGTTGTCAGGATACAGAAGTGGTGACATTAACAGTTGGTATTAATATGTACATTAACCTGCAAGCTTCATGAAAGGCTTCCACTCTTCTGAAAAGCAAATTTGATAGTGAAGGATGAAAAGAATACAAGAGAGACTGAAGTCTCTTTCTTGGTGACAAGGTTCATTATATAAAAGACTTTGTAGGTTGTATAATATGGTCCTGCATAGGAAACTATGCCCTTTAATTTGCCCTTAATAGACATTGAATATAGGCATTCAAGATGGCTAAAGGAAATACATAACTAATCCTTGGTGGTTTGAACCATTTCACATGCATCAATGTGATGGAGAGGAAATTCCACTGCTCCTTTTAGTTAATATGGTACTTGTTTTCACACACCTGCTGTTTAGTGTGGCTGTTATGCAAAGTTTCATTTTCTTCCCCCACCAAGTCCTCTGCTGAAAGTCCTTCTTTAGTCTTTCATTTCTAGACCTACAGGTCTTTCAGTCTGGGATGCCTGACTCCAGCTGTGAGCATTTGGAAAACCAGCCTATTGGAGAACATTTAGATGCATAATTCCAGATCCTAAATGACACTTTGGCAACATTTCCCTGATGTTCTGCCTTCTCCTTCCCTGGGTTTTTATAATGTGTCTTTGCACTGCTCATTGCTGGTAATGAGGCCCCACCTAATTGCCATTCAATAAACTCCAGTTAAATTAACAGCTTCATCAGATGAACATCAACATCTGCTCTGTGACAGCTACAGCTCTCCCCCATCTTCCAATCCTAATGCCCATGATATTCAGTCATTGATTGACAGCCAAAAAATCAAAGCCATGTGTTACAGCTTGGCCTCAACTGTTACCTGATGGCCGCTGAGCAAATAAATATAAATAAACATATATGTGTTGAGCAAAATAGAGATTCTAGCTGTGTTTAAAGGCCCATGCCAATCAGAAGAATATGGGGTATACGAGTGGGTCACCCATAGCTAAAGAGGTTGGCTTCCTAAATCTGGGTTGCAAAAATCTGGAGGACCACTAGGTGGTGTGATAGACATAGAGAATATTCTAGCTGTACCGGCTGACTAGTCATTATCTGACTTTTAGCAGCCCAGATCTGGTAACCCTAGCTTAGTAATTGAGTACATCCATTCAAAAGGATAGTGTTATGTACTGTGCTTTTGTGTAACACCACGTGGGTTGCTGGAGCTCTTTATGTCTCCTGTGCTGCAATTGGCTATCTCCAGGCGGCAATGGTTGTTTCAAACCTATTGGCTGCCGCCTAGGGGCTAGACTATATATTGCAACTAGTTGCAGAGAATTCTTCAGTACAGTTCCAGCACGAAATAAATGATGAGTTATCCTGTACTCAGCTTCGCGTCTTCATTCCTGCACCAAAGAACCCACTATTTAACAGGTAGGTTGTGGGGAAAGTATGCATGTATCTTCTTAGATCCAGATCAGTCCTGTGTATATTTCTCCCAGTGGTATGTTTTTCTTTTAAAGCAACAATGACAACAAAACAGAAGTAGACTCAAAGGAGGCCTGCTTAGCTAGATAAATTGCTGGTTGAAGAGAAGGAAAATATGTCCACCCCTTCACATAACAATGGCTAAATTTGACTTAAATACCTATAATAAAATAACACCCTCTATCATATCTGAGCACAACAGATCTACTAAGGAATCAGGACAGGTTATGTGATAGAAGATGAGAGCCAATGGGTGGAAGTGTTACAGCAAGAGAATTTTCTTCCTGTGAAAGCTAGTAAGCAGCAGAACATCCTGCCCTCTGAAGTTGTAGGTCATGGGAGGTTTTCAAGAAAAATTTGGACAGCCTTTTGTTTGGGATGGTATGAGGAATTGTGCTTTGGGCTGGGAATTGAGCTAAAGGACCTCCAGAATCCCTTCCAACTCTATGATTTTTCAGTCTTATCAGATAAACCAGACAAGAAACACAATCAAATAAACTAATTCTACTTTATTGCAAAACTAATTAACAGAATCTTGCAAATTTGAAAGCACAAGTCTCCTGACATCACCTTAATAGACCAAGAATGTAGGGAGGGTCCGTTCTGAGACTCTTGCTCTTGTCACTATGCAGCTGCAAGCTAATGACTCTCTTATCTGACCATTCCCCAGGGAGTATGTCGTGGTCCCATCTCCCAGTGTCACTCCCACATACCACTACAATGGTCTTACGCGCGCCATTCCCATCCTTCAACTGGACAGGAATGGTGAGAATGCCACCATACTCCTCATATATCCTGCCCAAAATTATTGCATCATTCAGCCCAATTTAAAGAACAGCCCTACCTTGGACTTTGCTATTTTCTGCTAAAAATAACCCCATTATTAATTTACTGTTTATGGATAAAGTATGAGAGGTTAATTCTCCCCCACCCGCCCACCCCACTGGAAGAAAAGCTGTTGAAGTGCGGTTAAGATGTATTACTGTTTTTATTTTTTAAAAAGCAGAGGAAACTGTTTTTGTATTATATCCCATTAGGACAGGTCCCACACTGCCATCCTCCTTTTCATTAAGTTAAATCATATTTTATAATTGTATAACTTCAATGTTTTGATGATTCATTCACTACTTGCAAAGTGTGTAGCCTATGAACAACGTAAAATGATAAATATGTTATCATGTAAATTAACACAATGCCGTCTTAGGACAAGCCTTAGACATTGTGAGAATTTTAAATGGTGCCATTTGCAGGACCCAGCAAAATTCTCTGTTAGCCTTTCATTTAGATGATAAAAGAATGACCTTTGTGACACTTGCGAGAAACAAAGTGGTAGATTTGGACCAGAGAAACTGTTTCAAGGCTCCACTCAGTCACAGAATTGAGTAACTGTGGGCCAGTACTCTTCTCTCTGCACAGCTATTGTGGGAATATAATGAAAGAAGTCTTGATCCATAAGAGAAAGATTTAGATATAAATAAAGTACACACATTTACAGTTTTGGACTGTAAGCCCATAAAGGTAAGAGGCTTAACTGTAATTTAATTTACACTGTGTTATTCATATATGTAAACCATGGTAGTATTTTTTTTTCAAAATTCATGTAGCAATGTTTAATAATCCATCTTGCTTCTGATTCTATGATCCAAATAACCATGCTCTGTGCCATATATAGACGACCTTTTGAGAGCCAAATACATCAATTAACATGGGGTGGGGGTTAACTACTATAAAATGGGAGACTCACGTAACACATAGGTGTGGCTTATTTTGGGGAAGAACTGGGTTCTTTTTACTGTGATATAGCTGTTACAGAGCTCACAGTATTTTTTAAAAACTTTACTTGAACTTGAAAAGGCAGATTTTAACTTTTATGAGCCATGGTCTGGGTCAGTTTAAAGAGGTGTCGAAAGGGATCTCAAGGACAGCATGTGGCTTCCTAGCTTTTGCTTACCCTTGCTTTATGCCAGGGTGTTTTACCCTCAATGTTTAAAATTATTTTTTACAATAATGTTAGTTTATTTCATGTTTGCCAAAATAATTTTAACTAGTGATTAAAATGTGTTCATTTTTTACTGGTATGTTTTTTAAAAATAATTTCCTTTTATTAATTTTAAAAATTACTCTCTTCTCTCATTAGACAACTTTCAGCATCATTAGAAGTAGAGGAATATATATAGACATATGATTACTGTTATACATTTAAGTTCTGTACTTGAATATATTGGATATATTGTTTTATGGATGATTAGCTTGCAATTGTTAATTGATATAAAGTCCATTTACATATAGTCTCTCTCTACTGAGCTGGCACTCCAATATATATACAAGAAATATTATCCATGCTGCACAAGGATGGATGGCACTGCCCAACTAGAAAAGACTGCATTTTGCTTCTCCCACCACCTTGAACAGGGAATGTCTACATTTTAATTGCAGCTGCATGTCCCACATATTTGTAAATAAACTCTAGCTAATATTAAGAGAGTGCTTTGTGCATAGGAAGGCCAAGCAAGTCATTTTAAAAGGTCACCTACATTATCAACTCCAAATCTAATTAGTTACTGCTTATCTGTAATGAAGGCTTGTTCCTGGAGAGCTCTAGGGAAGAATGAGCAACCGTTGCAAATGCGCTCCAAATTTCCTCTGGAACTAAGAAGAAAGAATTAGAATTGAAAGTATAGTTTTCATATAGAACAGTCATTTTCAAAAACAGACTGGAGTTTTACTAAAATAACGTGTGGATTATTAATATTTTAATCTTAGCAATTGCCAGTTGAAATTTATAAACTGAACGATTCAGGCAGTTTACCATTTTAGTTATAGTTATCAGAAAATTTTAAAATATATCTGTGATACTTAATGAATATGTTTTGGAACAAATCTGGCAGTCAAGGCTGATAATAAAGATAAAAAGGCAGACTCTTTTGCTTAATATTTTTTTCTCAGATGTTGTTGTTTAAATAACCCATATCAAGAAGAACAACTCAGTACTACATTCAAGGCATTAAGACTTAAGTCTTCAGAAGGCTTAGCCTATCACAAATATATTGACAAAACAGAGATAGGCATATCCAAGACCACCCAAAAACTTCATGGTTCATTTGGAATTTAGATACTCCAGGGCTCACTGGAATAGCTTAACTCAGCTTTCCCAACTTATGTTATAATACAGAATGAAAATTAGGGAACTGGAGTCCAATAAACAGGAGTGATCAGGTGAGAGAAAATAGACTTAATCAAGTAATCTGTTCTGGGAGCTGGATTAAATCATGGGGCTATCATAGTAAATAGCATGTTAACTTCAGTAGTAAACCATGCACCACTATTGTATAGCCAGAATAATGGTTTTGAAGAGGAGAAACGAGGATCCCGTTTTGAAATTAAACAATACTATAAAATGATCATACACCTTCCTCCTCCTTCCTCATACACCTTGGATTCTAAAATCAGATCAGTTGCAATCTACCTAAACTGAGACCTTTCTCTGCTGAGCTTACATAGCTAACAAATGATCTAAGTGGCAGGCTAAGAGAATGTTTTCTTCATACAGCCATCCATGTAAATTCTGCTCTATTGTTGGCTTGCTCTATGCCATCTTACTTCTTACCAACTAGCCATGCGAAGAGTCCATAGGCATTCCCTCATTCTCACTTCCCCTCATCAGTTAAGTAATTTATGATAGAAGCTAAATGCTGTTAGTGTGGTACATTCTAAACTCCCTTGTTCTTTCTTCTCACAGCAGGTGGTGTTACCATGAAGGGGAACATGCTTAAATCTCTCACATGGTGTTTTACAATCTCCCATCTGTGGCAAGACACAGGTGGACAGCTTTGCAATAACAGTTTGTGCAACCCTATGGATTTTAACAGCAATTCATTTTCCTGTAATCCAAAAGGCTGCAATGAGATGGTGTACGTAGCATCTGCCTTCAGAGAGGAAGGATACACTTTCAAATAGACACCCATCCATTAAAGGAGCAGCCTGCACACCTGGGAGCAGCTGTGAGATATGTCTGTTGGGTATTTGTCAGAGGAAAGCATGAATAAGATAGAGACATAATGGGAAGTGGAGGCAGTCAGGGAATAGTAGACTGAAACTGCTTGCCACTTATACATGTTTAGGAAAATGTTTTTTTCTGTTTAGAAGGTGTCTTGTACAAAGTCAAATTCTTTGGCCAGAGCCTCAAACTGAGATCTTTCACATCATCTACAGACATCCATGGACTGGCTTTGCTGGAGGCATGCAGGCCCAGTGTTGATAAATATTTGAAAATGCCAGAAATAGGGCTCTCTAAGTTATAGACAGCCCCCTTCTAGAAAGTTTTAATGTGGGTTTTTTTTCTGCTAAGAAATGGGTTCTCTTAGTAGCTATGAGTAGACGCATGCAGAACTTCTGTCATTTTTTTCTAGTTCTCCAATTCAAAGCAAGTAATTGCTGTGCAAAAGTCCTAGGCTGTATTGTGCAGTTAAGATCTGAAACAGTTAACTTGTCCTTTGTGGAGGATATTGCTGGATGGCAGTTGGCAAGCTTTTCAATCAATCATTCTTAAGCATATATATTCGGTATTGATGTAATACAGTATCATAGGATTTACTGCATTGTTTATTTGTTATTTGTTTAGCTATTATAGCATTTCTTGACCATCCCATTCCCAAAAGACTCTGGGAATAAAACACGAAAAGTAAAAATGAATGTAATAAATTATAAGAAAACATGAAACTTATTGTGGTGCCTCCAGACAATTTAGGCTGAAGGCATGTCGAAACAGGACACTTTTTACTTCCTTTGGAAAAGCAAAGAGTGCAGGGACCATAATTTCATCCAAAGCAGAATGTTCCATAAGGTGGAGGCTACCATTAAAGAGATCTACCATCTTGCCTACATTTCATAAAACTTGGGAGGATAAGGGACTCTAGCTAATGGCTAAGATTCTGAAGTCTACTGGTCACTAATGGAACAATTTTAAAATATTATTCTAGACTGGTAGATGTGTTTCACCAGCAAAATCATAGCCTCATTTTGTATCAGCTGCTATTTCTGGATTATCTCCAAAGGCAGCCCTATATAGAGTGCCTTTGAATAGCCCAGCCAAGTGGGGATTCAAAACATGAGTTACCATCACCAGGATATCTTGTTTTAGTTAGGATTATAATTAAAAGTCCTAAATTTATGACGTATTGACTTTTACAATATTTTTATCTGTTTCTTATTCTATTAGCTGCTCAGAATCATATGTTTTGAGATTGGTATCCTTCTAAATTGTGTAAATAAATAAATAAACAGACAGACAGATAGAAAGACCTATTGCTTCTCTCACCATAGTGGATTCTGCTCAACTTGCAGTCACCCTCAAATAAACACAAACAATTTTATCTTCAAAGAATCCTGCAAAATCATGTGGTGTGCTAGCCGAACTGGTCTTTTGCCCATGTTACCCTTATAGGGTGTAAGTCAGGGGTCAGCAACCTGAAACAGTGAAAGAGCCACTCGGAACAGGTTCCCTCACAAAAGGAAAAACTGGGAGCCGCAAAAAATGTGTGCGCATGTGCATACATGCGCGCATGCGCAGAACGGGGTTTAACTGAAGAGTGGAGCCAAGGCGAGATATGCACCTATCCTGCATATTTGAATTGATTGGTTGAACATTTTTAGTCCCACATTTTTTTTGGGACTGCGCATGGCAGAGAACTGGGAGCCGCATGCGGCTCCGGAGCCGCGGGTTGCAGACCTGTGGTGTAAGTAATTCTGCATAGAATTTCTAAGTAGAAATCTGCAGGTGTATAACTGAAGAGAAGAATTTCCACTTTGCTACTTTTATAGCCACTGCATTGGTCTGGACATGAGTTCTTACTAGTGCTCAGTTGTGACAGCCATGCGCTAGGCATCTTTTTAGACACTTCATTTCCTTCAGCAACTTAGAAGCCAGAAAGCTGTATTGGACCAGCAATTGGGCATCAGCTAAAACCTTTCATTCCATAGGTCAACCAGGTTGTTAATAGTTATCAAATATTAGACACAGGATTTTAATGTAGTGCAAGTGTAGTTCAGCTTTTTGTACTAAGAGTATTAATCAGTCGTAATATTTAATTGCTAAACAGCATCTTCGATTAAAACCTTCTCCATTTGTTGCTCTCCCAGTCAACTGGAAATTCTAAGAGTAACAATCTTAAAATCTGGAAGCAACAGCCACAATTTTTTATTGTTACAAACTGTCTGCTTTTTTAAATAATTATAGAATTGTGGACGTTCTTGATCATCACCCTTTTTCATTATAATTTGACTTTCTAAAACATTGCACTTAATTTTGTTAAATGCAAGAATATACAGTTATTTCAATGGCAGTTTTACAAAAGTTTTGAAATCTACAGTATGTGACTTTTTAAGAGCATATTGAAACTAAAAATTAAAGCCATGTTTTTATAATTCATCCTTTCAATCTTTTGATTGTTTATTAATACATTTCCTTAGCACTTGAATGAGAAATACTAACCTACTAGTATGAACTCTTTTGGGACCAACCTGATGGCAATGCAAAGCCATGATGTCTTTCCTCTTATAAAACAAGAGACAGAGGAGGCAGTGTTGGTAAACAATCCATTAACATAGAGTCACTTCATTAACTTTCAAGAGTAAACATCTCCTTTATTTTTCCTCCCACTCTCTTACAATGGAAATTGTGAGATAAGATGGTATCTGGTGCCAGTGATGATGATAACAAATAGCAGTGAAGAAAAGGAGGAGCTAAACAAAATCCACATCTTGAAATTCCAAAATATAAAGTAAAGGTAAAGGTTTCCCCGCACATGCGTGCTAGTTGTTTCCAACTCTAGGGGCCGGTGCTCATCTCTGTTTCAAAGCCGAAGAGCCAGCGCTTGTCCGAGGACGTCTCCATGGTCATGTGGCCGGCATGACTAGACGCCAAAGGTGCACGGAACGCTGTTACTTTCCCACCGTAGTGGTCCCTATTTTTCTACTTCCATTTTTTACGTGCTTTCGAACTGCTAGGTTGGCAGAAGCTGGGACGAGTAACAGGTGCTCACTCTGTTATGCAGCACTCGGGATTCGACCTGCCAAACTGCCGACCATCTGATCGACAAGCTCAGCATCCTAACCCACTGAGCCACCACATCCAAAATATAAAACACTTCTTATATGATATTCAAGGACCCAAATTTATGTTGAAATTACAATGTTTGTTTGAAAACTGGAATGCTGGAATTCGTTTTGCATAATATCGTCATGCAGACAATTTTTGCAAAAGTTTTTGCCATAGTATAATCTGTAGGATGAAGGTGTAGGATGAAGGTGAAGGTTTGTTCTCTGAGCTTGTGGGTTGGTTTCCGAACTTTTCGTTACCAGGCAGATAACATCTTCAGCAGAGTTTAGGGGATGTCAGTGTCAGTGTTCTGTTTATAAGGGCTTCAGGTCTGGGTGTGTCTACTGAGGGTCTTGTGATGGGTCAGGCATGAGTCATCAGCCTTTATAATCAGAACACTGACACTGACACCCCCTAAACTCCACTGAAGATGTTACCTAGCCTGATAATGAAACGTTTGGAAACCAACCCACAAGCTTGGAGAATGAACCTTCAGCCTCATATTTGATGAGTCTCTGACTAATCCTATGTTTAGGATGTAATGCTTCATAATACTACATAAAGTAGTTACCAGTCATGAGTTTTCAGATGTCATTGTATCACAGACCTTTTTGTGTCATGGATTTTATCCCCCAGTTCTTTATATGCAGTCAGAAAGCACTTTGTGCTCTACTTTGAAATGTTGAGAAAGAGGAATGAAAATCACTGTCTCAACCAAGCTGCCTTAGCATAACTTGCAGCAAGAAAAATCCACTCAAAATAAAAGAGAGGGAAAGAAAAGAGATAGGAAAAAAGAAACAAATAAAACCAATCTGGCAAAAAATAAAGAAGATGACCTGCCTCTTTTCTCTGAACTGCTGGAGTAGAGCTGCAAATATATCATGAGAATCATTTCCTTTTCAAAAGCCAATAGGAGTCTTTGAAGAAACCTGATGCAGTGGTTAATTTTATCACAGTTGCAAAGATCCCCTTCAGTTGGCCTCAATACCTGGAGACATAGTGGACATCCCCATCTTCTTTCTTGGTCACAGTACAAATATGATAATATCTTCTTTCAGATTTTTTTTTAATTTTCACAATCTAACATAGATCTCTTATTATTTTCCATCCAAGTACTATCAAGGCTGACCTTGAGATCAACCAAGGTTGATTTGATGTGATCCTCTAAGTGGTCTTTTTTTTTCTTCCTTCCTCTCCTGCCCCTTTCCTCTCTTTCAAATCTGCCAACGATTCACAATTTATAAGTTACAGTTAGACATTCATAACATAAATACAATTAAGACATCCCTGGTAAATAACTTAATTAAAATGATCAATGAAGCCTACATATAGTTAGAGTAATAAATTGAATATTAGCATCCAGTCCAACAACAATCACAGCAATAAAAATTATAACAATGGCAAAAAGTTAATGACCAAATGCCCTCCTTTGGCATCTTCCAAAAAGAAATTAGAGAAGGAGTCGACGATGTTTGTAAAGGAAGGCTATTCCATAGAACTGGAGCCATAAAAATAATAAAAAAGTGCCTCCTAGCCTTGCCTGCCTCCCATCATGAAGTGGGAAATAATCAATAGCTTGGAACAATCAGGTCAGTTCACACAGGAGAAGAGAGTCCTGAAGCTGAGCTGTAAATAAACCAACTCAGTTCTCCAACTCTGCTAACGGTTAAGGTTAACGGAAGTGCCGTCCAACACTTTCTGGGAATCCAAAGTTGGGAATCACATAAAAGCAAGTTACATGCTTTCTCCCACTTTCATTGCAGGTATGGGAGATCACACATGTGCCCAGGTCACAGGAGAAACCGTGCTTTTAAACTACAGTGGTACCTCAGTACTCATCATTAATTGGTTCTGGGAGGCTTGATGAGTACTAAAAATGAGTACCAAACAAATTTTTCCCATAAGACATAATGTAAATAGCAACAGCACTTAGACTTATATACCGCTTCATAGGGCTTTACAGACCTCTCTAAGTGGTTTACAGATTCAGCCTATTACCCCTAACAGTCTAGAAATATTTTTAAATAAAAGTCTAAAGTTCTTAAATGGGTTTTAAATGTTTTTCCCTTTAAGGTTAAAGAACTTGAGAGAGTGTAATAAATTTTGTTAATATAAATTATGATAGTTTATAAAGATTAACAGGTAGAAACAGAAATATAAATTATTTCCCACAACAAAAGGAAAAAAAAGTAGAGATGGTTAAATTGACTGTTTTATTCAAAGAAAAGAACATATCTAATTTTATTTCCATTTGGAAATCACTTCTGGACTTTATACTTGTGATGGAAAAAAATGAAACTTTGATTTTGGTTTTGCTGATTAGATAGGTTTCTTCTTATAGAAATGGCTAGTATATATTATTGTGTAAAAGCATAAAGTTGAGCCTATAACGTTATTCCTTTCTACTGTGTTAAAGATAGTCGGAAATCAATGCCTTGTTTTACTTTTTTCTCTTCTACCTCACTCTTTTTCACTTTTTCCTCCCCTGGTTTCCTATTATTTTCATTTTCTTTGTATTTTATATTCTGATAAACTAATCAAAATTTTAAAACAGGAATGCAAGAGGGAGATTTTGCATGTATCCCATTCACACACACACACCCCAAAAAAACCCCTCATAGCTTGGCCTGAACATAGCAGTTCCTTCCATTCTAGCATTTCCATGCAGCTAGAAATAACTAACATTAGCAGGAAGAAGAGAACGCAGAAGCATTTGTGTGGGCTGCTGATGGATCTGAGGATATGAAGCAGTAAAGAAATATACCCCTGATCTTATCTAAGGCACCTCTTTATGCTGGTCCTTTGAATTTTCCCTGGCAGTAAATGGCAGAACAGCAAAATAAAATGTTTTCTAGACTGTCCATGACAGGACATAAAATTGCATCCCTTGAATATTTCTGAAGAGTTGTTTGAAAACTTGATCCAAGGCTTAGGTTTCATGACTTCCCTTGGCAAACGTGACTTTTCACAGGAGAAGTGACAGAAGTGCACTTTCCTTTTGTTTCTGTGGGAATTGGCTCATGCTTGCAACCTCTTTCACGCCTTATGCGCGTTATTGGATCTGACATGAATGCCTGTGGTTCAGTCATTTGATCTCTTCTAACATGGTTAATTTGTTCACTGCTGTAGCCTTTTGCTTGTTGAAATGTAGAGATTTTGATCCATTTATAAAGATCTCCGCTTAGGCAGTGGTATAGCAGTGTTCAGTGGCTACAAATACAATACAACTAAAGGGTCACAGTAAAAAAAGTGAAAGTCAAGAAATTATCAAAAGCTAAACATACTGTTAATTTTGAAAGCAAAAGAAGAGATCTGAAAGCTTTTATAATAAATTTTGCAAGGTTTGTTGAACAAGAGTATTAATGGTATCGCAAATATTATATTATATCCTGCTATCTCAGAAACCACAAGCTGATCAGCTAATGTAACTCTTTTAGAATTAAAATAGGATATGTAAAATAATAGTAATCAAAAGCCAAATGATTAATAGGCAGTTATCTGATTCTAATTTTTATCTGTGATGGAAAAATGTCTGAAAGGTCTTTAATTTGGTTCCTTTAAATTGGCAGAATTCCACAATCCTCCTAACCATCGAGAACAGATGTTTATCCAGTCTGCTTTCATTAATATTAGCTGATATCCCTCATTTTAAGACAATTCGCTCGTGAGGCCTATGTTTGATTATCAAAAATGCAACTGTGACTAAACAGTACAAGTGAACACGTTTTAAGCAGGGGACAGAGGAGTCTGGAACTTTCAGTGGCTATGAAGAACACACACTGTATGGAGAGGCACAAGTGTGTAACAGGTGGGATGATAATATAATGAGGGGTGAGGTCATGATTTCCATTTGTTCTTGAATTTTTATTTGTTTTTAAAATGGGTTATGTTATTTTCACACTTTCTCTACAGCTTTTGGGTGATCTCCACCATTTTCCTCAAAATGATGGGAAATTGTATTGCTGATTTTTGACAATTGCACTGCGGAATTACGGCAGTATACCCAGATATGGTGCTTCACCTGCACTTTAAAATATGGGATTTTTTATTAGCAACTATGAATAAATTGGAAACATATTCTTGAAGCAGATGTGAAAGCCAAATCATACTCTGTGAAGTAGCCGAAGGACCACTCGGGACGACAGGCTAGTAACAACAGGTTTATTAAAAGCAAGGCAAACATAGAATAACTTGTCCGGCTTTTATAGCCGGCAGCTGGTAGCGAGGACCAATCAGAGGTGTTTCTTTTGGCGCCGTGTCAGGCAGGGACCAATCCGCGTTGTCTTCTGTTGACAGCTCCGGCTTCCGCGTGGTTTGGTGTTTTGACAGCCGCGAGCTGTCAGAGGTTGCGCCTGCGCTGTGCGGTGGACGTTTTGACAGCTCAGGCTTCCTCATGGTCCGGAGTTTGACAGCCGCGAGCTGTCAGTGGTGGCGCCTGCGCTGTGCGGGGAACTTTGACAGCTGTCAAAGTTCCCGCGTGTTTTCCTGTCAGATGGCTTTATGTTTATACACTTTGATGATGCAGTATTATTTGGATTGTTAACATATATACACATCAATTAAAGGATTGTTTACAAATATAACACACCCCTTACCCCTCCCCTGGTGCATTTCTTCCCTCTTGGATGTTTGACCCTGCCCACTGATAGTCTTTTAGGTAGGTGGGTGGTTTTCGATTTCTGGTTGAGCGGCGAAGGGGTGGAGGGTGGTCTGGTTCTGGTTCTTCATTTTGGTGTTCCTCTTCCTGGTTTGGGATAGGTATCATTTCCGGTGGGGGTTGTATGTCGGCACTGGTTGGTCGCTCAGAATTGTATGGTGGTTGTCTGGGTCTGAGCTGGTCAATATGGCGGCGTATGTTGCCCTGTGCCTGCGTAGCTATAAGGTATGAGATGGGCCCTGTTTGTTTTATTACTGTCCCTTGGACCCACTTGTTTTTATCTGTGTATGATCGTGCCCAAATCAATTGACCTGGGTTAAGTGTGCAGGCGGGGTGGAGGTGCTGTTTTTCTTCCGGGTATGTGTCAGGGTGCAGTCTGTCGAGACGTGTTATTAGCCTCCTCCCCCATCTTAATTCCGCCGGAGATTTGCCGGTTGTAGCGCATGGAGTTGTGTGTTGTGATAAGAGGAACTGGCTGAGTCGCCTCTGCCAGTTTCCTTTAACGAATTTTTTCAACGCTTCTTTTGTGGATCGTACCATAATTTCAGCCATTCCGTTCGACGATGGGTGGAACGGCGCCGACGTGACCAGCCTAATACAATTCTTCATAGCGAAGATCTGAAATTCACGAGAGGTGAATTGAGGTCCGTTGTCGGAAACTATGGTGTCAGGTAGGCCGTGTGTAGCGAATATTTTTCGTAAGGCTTGAATAGTGGCTTCGGATGTTGTTTTTCTAAGGGGTGTGACTTCCAGCCATTTTGAATAGCTGTCCACTACAATTAAGAAACTTTGGCCCTGGATAGGTCCTGCAAAATCTATATGTATACGTGACCAAGGGTTCCTTGTAGTCTCCCATTTATGGATTGGTGCTTGGGGTGGTTCATTTCTGGTCTCTTGACAGGTATAACACCCACCCACATACTTTTCTATTTGTTTATCTATGCCTGGCCACCACACATAACTTCTAGCCTTCGCCTTCATTTTTACAATTCCAGGGTGTCCTTCATGTAAAATGTGTAATGTTTGGTCTATGTTTTTCTCTGGTATGATGACCCTATTTCCCCACAGCAGGCATCCTCTATGTGTTGAGATATCATTTTTTCTGTTATAATAAGGTTGGAATTGGGGTTGTGGGTTTTGAGCTGGCCACCCTGTTGTGGCCCACTTGAGGACTCTGGCGAGTATCTTATCTTTGGCTGAATTATTAGCTATAATGTTTGCAGTCAGGGGGCATTCTGGAAGTTGGGAGATTGCTAAAATCTGGCTGGCTGGGGCTGGGTCTGAGTCCCTGGTTGGTATGGGCAGTCTGCTGAGGCAGTCAGCATGTCCCAATTCCTTACCTGGTTTGTGTATTAGCTGATAGGAATAGGCTGCTAAGAATGTTGACCATCTTAAAATTCTCGGTGAGAGAATTTGTGGAGTAGTTTTATTCCAAGTGAATATGCCTAGCAGGGGTTTGTGATCCGTAAATATAGTAAATGGTCTTCCATACAGGTAATCGTGAAATTTTTTGACCCCTGCTACTATCGCTAGGGCTTCCCTGTCAATTTGTGCATAGTTTCTTTCAGCTTTGGTCAGAGTGCGTGAATAGAAGGCTATGGGTCTTTGTGTACCGTCCTTGCATAGGTGACTTAAGACAGCCCCGATTCCATAGGGCGAGGCATCGCAAGCGATGCATATTGGGGTGTCCTCTCTGAAAAGGGTGATAGTTGAACTGTGGCAGATAATCTTTTTTAACGATTGGAAGCTATTCTCATGTTCTTTGGTCCAGGACCAAGTTGTACCCTTGTCTAGGAGCCTGTGCAGAGGCTCCGCAATAGTGGCTTTATGGGGAATGAAGGCGTGGTAAAAGTTTAACAGTCCTAGAAAGGATTGAAGCTCTTGCTTATTCCTAGGGCTGGGTGCGGTCTGGATAGCCTGAAGTTTTTCAGAGGTGGGGTGGATGCCCTGGCTGTCTATTTTGTACCCTAGGAATTCAGTGGATGTGACTCCAATAGAGCACTTTTCCCGCTTAAGTTTGAGGCCGGCTTCTCTGAGCCGGCTCAGCACAGCTGACAGCCTGTCAGCTAAGTTCGCTTCGTTTTCTCCGGCGATGAGAACATCGTCGAAATAGGGGCAGACCCCGGGTATTCCTTTCAGGGTCTTCTCCATGATACCCTGAAATATACCCGGGGCCGCCGATATGCCAAATTGGAGCCTCTTTACCTTAAAGGCACCGCGGTGGGTGACAATTGTCTGGGCCTCCGCGGTGTCATCAGTGACAGGCAGTTGCAAATACGCCTGCGTGAGATCAAGCTTGGCGAAAAGGGCGCCAGAGCGGATGGAAGCAAATACGTCCCTTACCGCTGGCACTGGGTACGCATGGGGGCTGAGGGCTAGGTTGACTGTCGCCTTATAATCAGCGCACACTCTCACTTCACCATTAGGTTTGATTGGGGTGACAATAGGGGTCTCCCAGGTTCCCCCTTCTGTTGGCTCAAGCACCCCTAGTCCTACGAGGCGATCAAGTTCGTTTTCAATTTTTTCTTTAAGGGCAAAGGGTACCCTCCTGGCTCTTATTTTAATTGGTTGGATTGCTGGGTTTAACTGCAAGGAAATGGGGGGACCCGTATATTTTCCTAAAGTGCCATCGAAAACGTCGGCGTACTTATCGCAAACGGCTTCTAGGCTGGGTGCTTGAATGGTGTTAACCCCCGTTAGGGCGATGCCTAGTGAACTGAACCAGTTTAGCCCTATCAAGTTGGTACGGTTCCCTGGCGTGACTAAAACCTCCAGGGGACCCTTGAACCCCTTGTACTGCACCACGACCTTGGCTTTCCCTTCCAATGGAATGGGGGTTTTCTGGAAGTCCGCTAGGTGTACCTGAGTTTGTTTCAGAGGAATTTGTCCTCGGCCTTTCTGACAGATCTCCTGATAGGTTGTCAGCGAAATTAAGGAGACTGCTGACCCTGAATCTACTTCCATGTGGCACGGCACCCCCTGAATCTTGACCCAAACCTTAACCTTGGAGCTTATGCTGTTTACCCTGTCTATTGTCGCTACCAGGGGCCCTGGTGGGGTTTCCCTGCTGGCCTGGGCAGCCGGCCTACCTGGGGAATTTGCCTCCACCTCATTGATGTTGTCCCGGCCCTTGCTGCGGCACACCGGCTTGATGTGACCAGTCTTCCCGCAGTTGTGGCATTTCGCGTTCCTAAAACGGCAGCTTCCTCGGGCATGGTTGCCCCCGCAGCTGGCACAGGCGGCTCGTTGCTCGTAACGTGGTGGTGGCGGTGGGGGGTTCCTGGACCCACGGCGGTCCGACGTGTTGCCTCTCCTTGGCTGCCGGTGCTCCATTCTGCGCTGTAGGGCTTCTCCATCGGTGAAGTCCACCGACTCTCCGCTGTCGCTGAAGGTCGCGCTTTCTTGGTAGACGGTCGCAGGGGTCTCTGGGGTCGTGTTCGTCGGCTTCTTCTTGTGGCTGTGTTCGTATGCCATGATCTCTCTGGTCAGCTCTGCCAGGTTCATGTCGGGTTTGGACGTCAGTTTCTTCTGTAGCCTCTCGTCCCTCAGACCGATCACCACCTGGTCTCTGATGCGGTCTTCCAGGTCGGGGAAACAGCAGTTCCGTGCGGCGTGTCTGACCCCAGCGATGAACTCGTTGGCGGGCTCGTCCTGCCGTTGTTTCTTTTGTGCGAATTGCACCCGCCAGTACAGTTCTGAACGAGCCGGCATGTAGTACTTGTTCAGCTGGTCCACTAGGTCCGCGTAGGAGACTTCAGTGATGGGCACCGGGCTGAACAAGCCGACGGCTGCATCATACACCGGGGGTCCGCTGATGTACAGCAGAGCTGCGGCCTTTGCTCGGTCGTCAGTGATTTTACTGACGAGGAGGAATCCCTCGACTTGGCCGAGGTGTGATTGCCATCTTTCGGGATGGCGGGTATCAAACTCCCTCACACGGCCGAAGTTTGCCATGTCGTCCGGTCCTGGGTTGCTCCGCTGGAAGTTAAAACTTCCGTGACAGCTCTTGCCGGGAACTCTCTTCCACGGCCGTGACTTCAGCTCCGGAGCGATCCCACCTTCGTCGCCAGTGAAGTAGCCGAAGGACCACTCGGGACGACAGGCTAGTAACAACAGGTTTATTAAAAGCAAGGCAAACATAGAATAACTTGTCCGGCTTTTATAGCCGGCAGCTGGTAGCGAGGACCAATCAGAGGTGTTTCTTTTGGCGCCGTGTCAGGCAGGGACCAATCCGCGTTGTCTTCTGTTGACAGCTCCGGCTTCCGCGTGGTTTGGTGTTTTGACAGCCGCGAGCTGTCAGAGGTTGCGCCTGCGCTGTGCGGTGGACGTTTTGACAGCTCAGGCTTCCTCATGGTCCGGAGTTTGACAGCCGCGAGCTGTCAGTGGTGGCGCCTGCGCTGTGCGGGGAACTTTGACAGCTGTCAAAGTTCCCGCGTGTTTTCCTGTCAGATGGCTTTATGTTTATACACTTTGATGATGCAGTATTATTTGGATTGTTAACATATATACACATCAATTAAAGGATTGTTTACAAATATAACACACTCTGACTCTGCTGAGATATAACACAAAGACCTGATAGGAATTAGGAAGATGCTGACGGCTAGCAGTTTGTGTCATGAGTGGTTTGGAGGGTGTCTACTTGCCCTATCTCTTCAATCAAAAGCTGATGATCTTTTCTTATCTTGGTTTTTTGATAGAGTATATCTCTAAAATTAGAGACAAATACAGCTGTCAGAACAAAAAGCTTAAACTATGATGGATGGCTGCCGAGATGACTTTGGCTTCTTGTTATCTCTTGCTCTGCTTTGGCACTCAACAAGGGAATGATGTAGTGGATTGCTACCAGCCATGGAAGCAGAGAGCAACAGCACCATCCACCCTGATCTAAATGGTTTGCTTGCAAAATCTAAGCAGATAAATGAACTTTCAAGTTATATAGTATATTACTGGCGAGATCAAGCAGCATATGAATGGCATTTCATAAAAGAGATAACTAGTAAAAAAAATCCCAATAGTAAGGATTTCTAGTAGAATCTTTACTCTAGTAGAATCTTTATTCAGATTTTCATGTGCTGTGGTTCTGCTCCAAGCAATAAAGTATAGTAACATCTTGCTCCTTCCCATATGTTGATCACTCTATGGCGGGGGTGTCAAACTGCCGGCCCATGGGCCGGATGCGTCATGCGGAAGCCGCGCCCACCCCATTGCCGGCAATGGCAAAACCGTCCTGATACATTGCGTAATGTCACGTGACGTTGCAAGTTTGACATGTCTGCTCTATGGTATTCAGTACTGAACAATAAAATATAGCTATATCCCATTACCAGTAGTATTGACAACTAAAGCATTTATATAAAACTATCAAAATAAGTGCTCCTGCTGATAGGTTGAATAGACATTGCTTAGTATTTTGATGAAATCTGAGCACAATCATTCCATGTTTATATACAACTAAACTCTTAATATTTTTTCAAGTTTATATTACATGCTCAAGGTAGGCAGATGTAAGAAAATATAGAAGCAAGAAGTTATAACCCACTAACAAGGCATAGTTTTGCCTTTTCCTAGACCAGGTAGGAAAAAAAAGAAAAACATTTAGAAGCAGTAATATTCATTTTGAATATCTCAAAATGAAAGGAAGTAGAAAATCGGAATAATCTAAATATTATAGAAACATTGAAGAATATTTCTTAAAGAATGAAAACTCGTTGCAAGCACTTTAAAGCAAAAGTAATAAATAGGGTAGATCAGGATAGATCAAGTCTTTCTGAAGAATTAACTATAATGTTTCCTTTCTCTTTGCCTTTGCCCAAGAAATTTCTTTCCCATGCTTTGGTGTTGGTGTATTCTGTTTATGCCTTCACCACCACCTGCATCACCCAAGATGGCTGGACTGTTAGGCAGGCTGTACCCAAGCAAGACTCTTTTGTGGAACATTACTGAGTGACAGCCCAGCAGGAGAAGTGTGCAACTGGAGAGTGTGCCTCTTGAGCTATCAGATGTCTCATATATGGGAGTCCTGACATCCTGGACACCTTCCAGCTTGGGAAATTACCTTCTGCCTCCCTGAATACCCCCCGCAGTTTAAATTAGAAGCAGTCTTCTTCCCTCTTTCTGTTCCAACTGCTCCGTAGGGTTTTTGTGATCTGTAAAACAGCTGCTGTCAAAAGTGGGAAAAGTACTGAGCTGCTGGCATTGTGGGACAGCAAAGACTTAAATGACTCACACACCTGCTGACTTGTCAGCAGCATTGTCCATATCTTCTTTGTGATGGATCCTTTCCATGAGAATATTGGCATGTCTGGTGTTATAAAATGAATGAGTCAAACTCACTCAAGATAAGGTTTAATAATAGTTAGGCCAACTCTATTCATAACCATAATCTTAATTGTACTAGGTTTTCTAACAAATTTTATTACAGGTAGCCCTCACTTTCCAACTCCTCATCCAGTGACCATGCATAGTTACAACAGCACTGAAAAGGAGATTCATGACGAGTCCTCAAAGTTCCAGACACCACAGCATCCCCACAGTCATGGGATGCCATCTGCAACATACACTGCCCACTTCGGACAAGCCAAGTCAATGGAGAAGCCATCAGATCACAAGTCCCAGTCACAGGATGTGCCTAATGACTATAGTTAATTCACAACAGCACCCAGAACTTATAAACTGATAATGTAAGTCAGGTGCAGTCAGCTGGCATTTCACTTTACAACCACATCTCTTAGCAAAGGAATTGCAGCTGATATGTGAGGACAACCAATAATGCCTTTTAATAAAATGTGTTAGTTGTACAAACTGCCACCAGATTTCTTCTATTTTTTGCTACCATATGGTTCTCCTTCTACAGGGTCTACAATGAAAACCTTAAAGGTTCAGAATGGCACTGTTTCATTAGTGCTATTTCAAGTGTAAAGCAAAAAAAGTGCACATTTGATAATATTTAAACAAAGATTAAGATACTGTTGGGAAAATGAACTTTTCCAGTATATTAAGATATGGAAATTTTGATTTTCATATTCTACTGAACTTGAATTGGCAAAACCACATCTAATATGGACACTTGCATTCTATACAAGTTTGCCCAAAAGAAAAATCTACTGTGTTCAATTAGTCCAGACATGTCAAACCCGCAATGTCACGTGACGTTGCGAGACGTATCGGGACAGTTTTGCCATTGCCAGCAATGGGGTGGGCGTAGCTTCCAGATGACTCATCTGGCCCGCAGGCCAGCAGTTTGACACCCCTGAATTAGTCGTACACTGTGATGCTTTTCAGTTTAAAGAACTTAAGATAAAGGGTATTTATTTATTTGATTTGTCCACATCTTGAAATCTTCCAGGCTTTAGTCAGCCTATATAACTTATATAATAAAAACAGAAAACAAAATCAGGAAAAAAAAATAATTAAAATAGTAATTAGAGTAAACAGCTAAATTTTAGACTTATGGAGAAGGTTTCTGCTGTGTACGCTTAATCCTGAAAAGCTTGCTGGAACCTACTTTCTAAAGGATATAAGCAGTGGTGGGATTTAAATGTGTGAACAACCAGTTCTCTGTATGGATGCCACTTCTGGAAGTCTGTTCTGGGCCTGGGCAACAAAAAATTAGCTACTGGTTCTGCCGAACTGGTGCGAACCGGCTGAATCCCACCACTGCATATAAGGGTGGAGCCAGCATGCCTAAGGGAGCGAGCTATTCTAGAGGAAGGTTGCTGCTATAGAGCCCCACTTTGACAGGTGAGGATCCTTAGAGTTGTTTAGGTAAGATTGGGAGAATCTACTGGGGAAAGGCAGTCCCTAAGATATCCAGGTCCTGAGACATAGAGCTTTATGAGGAGTGACCAATACCTTGAACTGGACTTGGAAACCTAGAGGTAAGAGTAATTTACACAGCAGAGATATAATGTGGCAATACTGTGATTGATCAGAGAGCATGTGTGCCACTGCATTCCAGATATGCTGAAGTTTCTAATTGGTCTTTATAGAGCAAATTATAGCAATCTAACAAAGGTTATTGGGACATGATCAACTGTTTTCCTTGCATCCTGTTCCAGGAAAGGCCACATGTGCACCAGCCAAAACTATGGAAAAGCCATCCTGGCTATGGTTTCTATCTGATCTTCAAGGGGTCTATTGGACTTACAGTCTGCTTCCAAAAGGCATCTGGTTGGTTACTGAAAGGAAAGCAATGGCCCTTGGCCTGGCCCAGCATGGCTCTTCTATATTCTTCAGGTTCAGTAACCTGATGTTGAATTAACTGGAAGGAAGTTTCATTGACAAAGCTTTGATGACCTTCACATCAACAAGGTAAATTTTGTTTTATAGATGGCATTTAGATCCTAAAAAGCTTGCAAGTATGTATCCGAACTATCAGCCAAAATGCTGGAGGTGTGGTGGTGAAGATGCAACATATTTTCACATGTGGTGGACTTGTAAAAAGGTCAAGGCTTTTTGGATAAAAATTTGGTGGAATATGCAGAAGATCTTCAAGCAAAAGATAAAGTTTTGTCCACAATTCTTTTTGTTGGGTATAATTACAGATGCTACTGTTGTGGACACTAAGTTGATGTTAAATTTAATTACAGCAGCAAGACTTTTAATAGGTCAGTATTGGAAGAAGGAGGAACTGCCGACTATAGAAGAATGGACTTTAAAGGTTTCTGACCTGGCAGAAATGGCAAAGATCTCGGCTTATTTGAAAGATCATTCGCAAGAACGCTATATTATGGAGTGGAAAAAATGGATTGAATATATCCAGAAGAAATATGGGACTAAAAAGTTTCATTTAGCATTTGAATAAGTCTTCCTTTCTATTTTCTTTTTTTTTTCTTCTATATGAAATATTAGTATTGTTTGTAGTTATCTTATATGAGCCAGACAGTGATAGATTTAAGAATTTATTGTTGGTAGCATATGGATGTTTATGATTGTTCTTTGTTTTTATACCCTGTACTTAGCTCTGGGAAGTGGGGGGGGAGGGGTGAAAGGGGGGGGAGGGGTAGGGAGGGATAGGTAGGGGAGGGGGAGGGGGGATTGTTAAAGATAAAATGTATTTTAAAACTTTTCAATAAAAAAAAAGGTAAATTTTGTCAGGTTACTAAACCTAAAAACTCTGGTTTTCCTTTTTTTAAGAATTTCCATTAGTAGTAGTTAAGACGTGTCAGAATTTTTCAGTTTTTCTCCATTTTAATAAGCTTTTCTTCTCTTTTAAACCTAATTATAGTTATAAAAAATCAAAATGACTCTTTTTTCATATCGGTACTGATATTACCACTGAAAATGCTATCATGGAAATGCCAACGTTTCCCCAGTTGTATGTCAGATTCCATCTGGGTGCAAGCAAAGAGAGGTATAGAAAACCTGTGTGAGGTTACTGATACCATAATGGCAAGGCAAATAGCCTGCAGGCTTTCTCCTGAAGTTCTGAAGCTTGTGACAGATAAATTCATGTAGGTTAAATAGCTTTTAGCTAAACTTACATATATCATTTGGGGACTGTCATTTCCTTATGGCAGAATAAGCCATATGCAAAAGATTAAAAACATACCTCGGTCTGACATATCTGACTATCCAACAGATTCTTATGAACTGTACAGTGCACTCTGAGTTGAATAATCTTTGGGACAAACAATTCTCTGGATGCAATGCTATAATTAACATATTTTCCCTCAGAAACAGCCTCGTCCTAGATCCTGCTTGCAAAGAGAGCCCATAACTCTCTTATCTTTTTGGATAGTGAAAGGGAAAAAGTACCAAATGAACATACCAAATATTTTACATGTTTTCTAAGCTAGTGTTTCACAACTTATCCATTCCACTCCCAACCCTCTGAATTTTTTTTATTGGAAAACCAAACTGATGTGCATTTTTCGCTCTTACTCACTCCTAAATTTCTACATATTTTCTCAACTTTCAGGACAATTGTGAAGCCTTTTGAAGCTAATCATAACAAGATAGGAAAGATAGGAAAGGGCCTTTATGTGTATATTTTCTGCAGTAAAATAATAATAATAATAATAATAATAATAATAATAATAATAATAATAATAATAATAATAATAATAATAATAATAATTTGGAAGGGACCTTGGAGGTCATCTAGTCCAACCCCCTGCTAAGGCAGGAAACCCTATACCATTTCAGACAAATGCCTATCCAGTCTCTTCTTAAAAACTTCCAGTGTTGGAGCATTCACCACTTCTGGAGGCAGGTTGTTCCACTGGTTAGTTGTTCTAACTGTCAGGAAGTTTCTCCTTAGTTCTAGGTTGCTTCTCTCCTTGACTAGTTTCCATCCGTTGCTTCTTGTCCTGCTTTCAGGTGCTTTGGAAAATAGCTTGACTCCCTCTTCTTTGTGGCAGCCCTTGAGATATTGGAACACTGCCATCATGTCACCCCTCACCCTTCTCTTCATTAAACTACACATACCCAATTCCAGCAACCGTTCCCTATATGTTTTAGCCTCCAGTCCCCCAATCATCTTTGTTGCTCTTCTCTGTACTCTTTCTAGAGTCTTGACATCTTTTTACATCGTGGTGACCAAAACTGGATGCAGTATTCCAGGTGTGGCCTTACCAAGGCATTGTAAAGTGGTATTAGTACTTCACGTGATTTTGATTCTATTCCTCTGTTAATGCAGCCTAGCACTGTGTTGGCTTTTTTGGCAGCTGCAGCACTAGAACTACTTTAATATGTGTATGTGTTGAAGTGTATTAAAGAAAGGGAATGAAAATCTAGTCAGAGTGAGGGCACTACTTTTCATACGCAAATCCAGCAAGATCCAGTTCCTGATTTCTGATATATGATTATGAAGAAGAGAAAAAGAAAGAGAGCCACAGGGATTAGAATTAAAAATGGCACTGAAAAAACAGCACTTTAGAGTTGCAATGGCAGTGGATAACACAAAAACAACCACCACAACAAATGAGCATTCTTGTTAATGTTTTCTTTTGGATGGAAGAGAGAGAAGCGATTTAATCCCCCTGAAAGCGCCATGTTTAGCTTGCTAATCTAGGCAATTATTTTAGTATGACTCTAACCTGTCTTCTTTTCCAGCTTTTCCAGTTGACTAAAGTTTGAGATAGGCATATGCTTTCTAGGAAATAGTTAATAATGGTAGTTTGGGGATTTCTTAGAATTTGTAACTCAAGTTTTTCCCCCCAAGAAATCTAGAAATGCTGTTGATTATTTTCTTAAGAGAATGTACTGTATATCGATGGAATGAGGAGAAAATCAATGACGTACAAGACTCTCCTGTTCTATGATGCATAAGTTGGTGAATGCATCAAACATAGGGGGGGGTTATTCCCCCCCCCCGCAAGTCATGATATAATCTTGAGGCCATTGGAGAATCGCTATTCTTTATATTCAGATAATCTGATCAGCCTAATAAACACCTATTATAAAGGATCAGGTTGTTAGACATTCCGAAGAAAGGATTTTCCTATGCTCTTAAAAGCAAGCAAGCAAGCAATAAGCCAAAAGGAACTGCTTTTTCTGTCTACTATGTCATTTTTTAAAAATTTTAATTCCATTTGTATCCCGCCCTTCTCCGAAGACTCAGGGCGGCTTACAAGCTTAGCAGTAGCCTTCATTCTATGTATATGCCTGCTTATTAGGGCTTTCACACACACACACCCAAGCGGCATTATTACAAAGTCAGCTTATTGCCCCCAACAATCTGGGTCCTCATTTTACCTACCTGGGAAGGATGGAAGGCTGAGTCAACCTTGAGCTTGGTGGGATGCGAACCTGGAATTCTAAAAAAGAAGAAAGGTGCCTATAATGAAATACAAACATTAGGGTTGGTCATTAGGAGAAAACCCCATATTGTTGGCTTAAAAAGAACAAAAATTAAAGGTGTTTTTTTTTCCTTTCAGAAATAGCAAAGCCTCTCTACACTGTCAGGCTGAAGTCCATGTTTTCCTAATGCATAATAAGAAACGGATGAGGTTCAGTGTGCATGCTGACAGCAGCAGTGGCATGGCCTCTGTGTTTGGATTTTCTTTTCTCCCTGCCTACCTCCTTTGCTCTTCTGTAGCATGATACTCATCTATCATGATCATTTTAAATGCAAGCACACTGCTGAATTTGTCATGCTCCCCCTTTCTTGCTCATTGCAAGGCTTGGCCTCATTCATCTACCTTCTTGTGTTTTTGCCTGCTGAAGTCCTATAATCCTCTATTTGGTTTAGTTCCACATGGCTTCATTGTATATGGATGAAAGAACCCAATGGGAGAAGAGTAAATTACACTAAATAATAACAGGCGGTTTGCTCTGATAATTTTTGTAATGACATGGGCATACACATACATACATTTATTCATACGCGCGCACATTCTTCTGAACTATTACAAGTATCAGAGATAAACCTGAAGTAATCTCATGGAAAATAGAAACCAAATGTCTTAAGTCTATACCTCGCAACTGTGAATTTGAGGCAAACGAGTAATCCGTACATGTAAACTTATTCACCTACATTTTCATTCCACTTTATGACTAGCCTAAAGCAGAATGAAAGATTTTCTTGTCTAGTTCACATTTAAAACAATCTTTCAAAAATGGGTTGTATCAGCTAGAAAAATGAGACTTGGGGCCACTGCTGAGTTAAAGTGCAATCTGATCCATAGCAAACCTTTATCCTGCCTCTCTTGCCTCTGTTCTGACTCAGTGTCAAATGATGCTGTCCTGGTAAAGCGTGTTCAACTTACAGCAAGCAAAGTGATTGGCAGAGTTTTCTGGTTTGGCCATCTTTGCTTTTCTTCACCTCCCCAGCCAGTGAGAAAAGTATTTTCCAATTACAACCCTATAGGAGGAGCAAGACAGGCCAGAGTGTGGGACTCTGCTGTCTCTAGGTTCCTCCCTATGCCTTTCCTACTATGCTTCACTATGTTGTAACTCGGGTTTAAATCATTTTAAAATGTGATAAAAGGAACCAAGTCATAAGCAGTACTTTTATTTGGGATTACAATGTAGAGAATGTGAATGGTGACCCATGTGCTATATTTGCTATGTGAGTTGAAGTATGTTTGCGGCAAGGGCTTTCGGAGGAAGTTAAAGAGAAGCCCTGCACTAGAAAAAAAAACTGCAGATCTACCATTCTCAGGAAAATCCAAACTATAATCAGCACATTGCCACTCTATATAACTTTGGTGACAATATTGTCATTTGTAGATTAAGATTAAAGCTCTCACACTCTAGTACTTGTTTCAATAGGTGTTGATCCAAAATAGCTCATGGACTCCTTCAAAAACTCTCTAGATTTGTGGGAGGAGAAACCAAGTTTACTATCTGTCCCAACAGATTTAAGGGTATAAAAGATAACTAAACTCTTGGCCCACTATCTTTTCCAACCCTTTTGGAGAATGGAAGCAGGGGCTGGGTTACTTATAAAATCTGGAGCAGCATGGCAGGGTTAAACCATGTTATCATCTCACTGTTCATTTACCACTGAAGCAGCCTTTTGTTGAGCTCCTCTATTTGTCATTTCAAAAATACCCCAGACTCCATGTGACAGAGATTCTTTTGAAAAGAAATGTTTGGAATGAGGAATGGGCTGCCAGGGGAGGCAAAACATAACTACATGGAGCAGAGCAACTTTTTCCCAATTTTTTCCACCAGCCTCTTTCCGATAAATCTTCCATTTCCAAATTTATTTATTTTATTTATTTTAATTCCATTTATATCCCGCCCTTCTCCGAAGACTCAGGGCGGCTTACAAGCTTAGCAGTAGCCTTCATTCTATGTATATGCCTGGTTTTTTTCGACCTACAACTACACCTATCTCCTATCTCCTGACTTTAAAGAAATAGTTTATTTTAATTGCAATTTGTTCTCTCAGCATGTTCCTAAAATAGAGAGGGAGAGAGAGAATTATTTAAAAGGAAACCCCTTAGGTGGCAGACCTGAACATTTCTAATTATAGAAAGCAGAAGGTGCACCAGAGCTGAAGGAAGAAAAGTCTTTTTCTAAGATAGAAGTTGGGATGGCATTCTGTACCTCATTTAAGCTATAGGAGGCCTAATGGAAAAGTTGGGGATTGGCCACATTGGGATGGAAGTAGGCCTACAGAGAATCATCCTTAACCACTGGCAGGAAGGCAGATCTGTGGAAGGCCTGGGGCCTTTTGCTCGGAAGAGCCAGTTAGTTATGTAAATTGGAGCTAATGAAATCCAACCCAGGTGGCATCATTAATTAGAGTAAATCAGCCTGTGTTGCCCTGGTGCCAAAATAGGGATGCGATTGTGGGTGGCCAGGGGATACAGGGCAGGACTGAAGAGGAAAGCTTGAGGAAGTCTAGATCCCATCGGGCAAGAACCCTGTGGGTTCCAAATTGAATCACTGAGGGGAATTGTTTTGGGGAATTACGTAGAGTGAATTTTCCAAAAAGAACAAATACCCATTGTATTATACAGTGACATATAGTTAATCTGAGAAGGTGGGGGAACCTCTTAAAATAAAAAAGGTGTAACTATTTACATAAGGGGGCAGAAGGATATCAGGTGACTAGTGCTATTCTGAAAAAACTGTCTGCATATATTTTTATTTCATTCAAACTGCTGAAAAACAATTAGCTTTCAAATTTTCAAAAGAGGGGAATTTTAGTTAAATGTTCATGGGGTGGAATTAGGTAGCCTTATATTTATTTGGTTAAGAAAGAGCTATGGGCTATAGTATACAGTATATGTGTGTTTCTCTTCCTCAGTACAATCATTTGTCCTGTGATCTGCAGCTTTCCAGCTCTCTATGCATCTGTTAAATTCCAAAGGCAAACATTAAGAAAGGAATTGGGCTTTGGGGCTTTTCAGATTGGAAGTGTGGGCCTAAGAGGATGGAAAGAGAGGTAACAGAAACATTCTATGGTAATCCAATAATAAAAGAAGGGGGGAAAGCCACTAGTAAGAGACATTCAGAATTTTTAAGCAATCTGAGAATAAGATACCGTATGAAAACAAAGCCTTTTTATGGAAAAAAGCCCTTCTAAAGAATTCCAAGATAGGTACATTATTTAATTAAATCCCATCCTGTTAGAAACTGAATAAATTATTTTGCAGGTATTAAGGCACAGAATGTAGAAATACAGCTTCTTTGTCATTCTCAAAATCATATATCAGCACTATCCTCAAATTATCAAGTATCAGTGATGGAAGGAAAAAAGTATCCGACTGCATGCTTTATATTTTTCATAAGTATACATTCAAAGTGGCTTAAGCTTACTCCTTAAAGACTGTATCCATGTGACAAAGATGGGGTTCTTTTGCAAATTTGAATTATCGTACAGGTAATTTATAGGTAGTCCTCGACTCATGACTGAGCCTCAATTCTTTCTTACTAAGTGAGATAGTTGTTAAATGAGTTTGGCCCCATTTTACAACTTTTCTTGCCACAGTTGTTAAGTTAGTAACAAGGTTGAAAAGTGAATCTGGCTTCCCCATTGACTTTGTCAGAAGGTCGCAAAAAATGATCCCATGACCCTGGGACACTGCAACTGTAATAATTTGAGCCAGATGCCAGATATCTGAATTTTGATCACATGACTATATGGATGCTGCAATGGTGTTAAGTGTGAAAAAAGGTCATATGTCACTTTTTTCAGTGCCAGTGTAACTTTGAATGGTCACTAAACAAATGGTTGCAAGTTAAGGACTAACTGTATATTAAGGAACCAAGATTGGTTAAGCTTATTTCTAAGTACATACCAATGGCAAGCAACAGTTTGAATTCTGATTAATGTGCAAAATGAGTCATGTAAATTTTAGCATGTAAATTTTAACTTGCTAAAATAAATCAGTCAAATAATTGCACTATTTTCTTGTGCTGTAGCTGGATGCCGTGTTTAATCATTGCACTTTAAGAGTATGGACTAAGAGAGGGTATGGATCTCTTATCTCAAGAATACAACTGCATGAATGAGTCTATCAAAAAAGAAAACCATAGCTCTGGAACTGTACCAATGTCCTAGCAGCACTTTTTTCTGCTACCTGATTGCCACAGTTCAGCTGCCACTGGTGCACAACCAAAATTATACACTGATGATGTTCTCCATCGATGCTAACTATTGCAGGAGCAACCAATGCAGCCTTCTCCAAAAGGATCAGAATGACTACAACTCTGAAGGGACATATCAGGCTACAGTTACAGCCCCTTCATGGATTACTGTCTTGTCGTGGCAAAGGGGCTTGCATAATTCAATGAAGCTATGAGCTATGCCGTGCAGGGCCACCCAAAACGGAAAGGTCATAGCAGAGAGTTCTGACAAAACGTGATCCACTGGAGAAGGAAATGGCAACCCACTCCAGTATCTTTGCCATGAAAACCCTATGGACAGTACCAAAAGGCAAAATGATATGATGCTGGAAGATGAGCCCTTCAGGTCGGGTCCAATATGCTACTGGGGAAGAGCAGAGGACTAGTACTAGTAGCGCCAGAAAGAATGAAGGAACTGGGCCAAAGCCGAAAGGATGTTCAGCTGTGGATGTGTCTGGTGGTGAAAGAAAAATTCGATGCTGTAAAGATTTTTTCTCCATAGGAACCTGGAATGTAAGATCCATGAATCAAGGAAAGCTGGACGTGGTCAAACAAGAGATGACAAGACTGAACATCGACATCTTAGGTATCAGCGAACTAAAATGGACAGGAATGGGTGAATTTAATTCAGATGACCATCAGGTATACTACTGCGGGCAAGAATCCCTCAGAAGAAATGGAGTAGCCTTCATAGTCAATAAAAGAGTAGGAAAAGCAATACTGGGATACAATCCTCAAAATGACAGAATGATCTCAGTTCGAATTCAAGGCAAACCATTCAATATCACAGTAGTCCAAGTATATGCCCCAACCACCAGTGCTGAAGAGGATGAAATTGACCAGTTCTATGAAGCCCTACAGCACCTTATATAACTAACACCAAAAAATGATGTCCTTATCATCATGGGGGATTGGAATGCTAAAGTAGGAAGCCAAAAGATAACCGGAATAACAGGCACGTTTGGCCTTGGAGTACAAAATGAAGCAGGGCACAGGCTGATAGAATTTTGTCAAGAGAATACGATGGTCATAGCAAATACTCTTTTCCAACAACCCAAGAGACGGCTCTACACATGGACATCACCAGACGGTCAACACAGAAATCAGATTGACTATATGCTCTACAGCCAAAGATGGAGGAGCTCTATACAGTCAGTAAAAACAAGACCAGGAGCTGACTGTGGCTCAGACCATGAGCTTCTCATTGCAACGTTTAGGCTTAAACTGAAGAAAGTAGGGAAAAGTGCTAGGCCAGTCAGGTATGAATTAAATCATATCCCTGTTGAATATACAGTAGAGGTGACAAATAGATTTAAGGAATTAGATCATAGACAGAGTGCCTGAAGAACTATGGACAAAGGTTCGCAACATTGTACAAGAGGTAGCAACTAAAACCATCCTAAAGAAAAAGAAATGCAAGAAAGCAAAATGGCTGTCTGAGGAAGCTTTGCAAATAGCTGAGGAAAGGAGGGAAGTGAAAGGCAAGGGAGAAAAAGAAAGATACGCCCAATTGAATGCAGAATTCCAGAGAACAGCTAGAAGAGATAAGAATGCCTTCTTAAATGAACAGCGCAAAGAAATAGAAGAAAACAATAGAATAGGGAGGACCAGAGATCTTTTCAAGAAAATTGGAGAGATGAAGGGAACGTTTAATGCAAAAATGGGCATGATAAAGGACCAAAATGGCAGGGACCTAACAGAGGCAGAAGAGATTAAGAAGAGATGGCAAAATTACACAGAAGAACTATACAAGAATGAGTTTAATGTCCCTGATAATCACAATGAGGTGGTCACTGACCTCGAGCCAGACATCCTAGAATGTGAAGTGAAATGGGCCTTAGAAAAGCTGAGCAACAACAAAGGTAGTGGAGGTGACAGTATTCCAGCTGAGCTATTCAAAATCTTAAAAGACGATGCAGTAAAAGTGCTACACTCAATTTGCCAGCAAATTTGGAAAACTCAACAGTGGCCACAGGAATGGAAAAGATCAGTTTACATTCCAATTCCAAAGAAAGGCTGTGCCAAAGAATGTTCAAACTATCGCACCATTGCACTCATTTCACATGCTAGTAAAGTTATGCTTAAAATCCTACAAGCTAGACTCCAGCAGTATGTGGATCGAGAACTACCAGAAGTACAGGCAGGATTTCGAAGAGGCAGAGGAACTAGAGATCAAATTGCCAACATACGCTGGATCATGGAGAAAGCTAGAGAGTTCCAGAAAAACATCTACTTCTGCTTCATTGACTATGCTAAAGCCTTTGATTGTGTGGATCATAACAAACTGTGGCAAGTTCTTAAAGAGATGGGCGTACCAGACCATCTTATTTGTCTCTTGAAAAACCTATATGTGGGCCAAGAAGCAACAGTGAGAACTGGACACGGAACCACTGATTGATTCAAAATTCGGAAAGGAGTCCGGTAAGGCTATATACTGTCACCCTGCCTATTTAACTTATATGCAGAGCACATCATGAGAAAGGCAGGGCTAGATGAATCAAAAGTTGGAATTAAGATTGCCGGAAGAAATATCAACAACCTAAGATATGCAGATGATACCACTCTAATGGCAGAAAGTGAAGAAGAACTAAAGAGCCTCTTGATGCGGGTGAAGAAGGAGAGTGCAAAACTTGGGTTGAAACTTAACAATAAGAAAACCAAGATCATGGCATCCGGCCCTCTCAATTCCTGGCAAACAGATGGGGAAGAAATGGAGGTAGTGACATATTTTATTTTCCTGGGCTCCAAGATCACTGCAGATGGGGACTGTAGCCAAGAAATTAAAAGACGCTTGCTCCTAGGGAGGAAAGCCATGGCAAATTTAGACAGCACACTAAAAAGCAGAGACATCACCCTGTCAACAAAAGTGCGTATAGTCAAGGCTATGGTCTTCCCAGTTGCAATGTATGGCAGTGAAAGTTGGACCATAAGAAAGGCTGAGCACCAAAAAATTGAGGCCTTTGAACTATGGTGCTGGAGAAGACTCCTGCGAGTCCCTTGGACTGCAAGGTGATCAAACCGGTCAGTCCTAGAGGAGATCAAGCCTGACTGCTCTTTAGAAGGCCAGATCCTGAAGCTAAAACTCAAATACTTTGGCCACCTAATGAGAAGGAAGGACTCACTGGAGAAGAGCCTAATGCTGGGAAAGATTGAGGGCAATAGAAGAAGGGGACGACAGAGAATGAGGTGGCTGGATGGAGTCACTGAAGCAGTAGGCATGAGCTTAAATGGACTCCAGAAGATGGTAGAGGACAGGAAGGCCTGGAGGAACGTTGTCCATAGGTTCACGATGGGTCGGACACGACTTCACAGCTAACAACAACAACACAGTCAAATAGTTAATTCACATTACCTCTCTGTTATATTTTTTCCAAAAATTTGCAAATTCTTGGTGTTCAGTCATTAATTAGTTGAAAAATATATGTTCCATTTTTAGGTAATTTAGTCAAGAACAACTGGAGCTGAGAAGCAATCTTTTTAAAGGTATTATATATAATATCTTAGGTATTAGTCTACAATTACAAAGTTGCTCAGATCTAAAATTGACTTAAAGTGTTGTGAGAATCATAACTTTTTTCAGAAAGTCATTAAACCATTTTTGAGGTCCAGTCCTCATGGACACTAAGAGGAATGGCAGCATCTAAATTGGAATTAATTTAAAACATTGTCTCTAAATACATTGCAAATTAATTACTGTAAGACAATGAGGCATATCTAAAATACAGTTGTGAGGGTGAACTACAATGAGTCCAGCCTCAAATTCAACAATGGTCTCTGAGCCTTCTATCCTACACAGAACATAGATTTCACTACTAAAGAAATTTCCAACTAGTCAACTTTCTTGGCGTCATAGTAGTGAAATAAGATTTCATCTATGCCAAAGGGTAAATTTTAAGGTAATTTTTATATGTTCTCTGATATTTGTCACATGTCTACTTCCTGACCACAACCATTTCATAACTTTCTATGCCTTTGAAAAGTTAGATAATATCTAGTTGAGGTAGCTTGGAAGTAACTCAGTTAAAGACCAGGGTCACTTCTTTCTAATTGTTGGTTAAATTAAGAAATTTCCCAATGTGTTTCAGGAAACCAACACCTCTCCTTTTATTTTCAAGGAGGAACCACTACAATTGCATCATCTTTGTAAATACTAAGTAGCCAGTACATGAAAGAATGATCTAATAGTAATGGAGTATTTCTAGTTTTTCCACAAGCATAGATTATTGTTGGCTTAAACAATACAGGAAATCAATTCCTACGTGTTTCATGTCATGTACGTTGCAGTTGATTTTCACTGAGACACAGTTGTCCAACAACTGTGAAGTTCTAATTTACCTTAAAAAGGTGTCACTAGTGCACAAGCTGAAGTTTCTCAAAACCACAAACTTTGAATCCCTTTATACAAACTATCAGAGTGCCATAATATATTCCAGTAAGAACATACCCAATAAATAAAAAATGAAAAGAATCTTTGATTTTTTTTATATGGTCAGTAGCAAGTGCAGATTGGCTAACTTTACTGGATATCAGATTAGAGATTAAAACTTCACACAGCCTTCTCCATTATCATAGCTTCAAAATAGCCTTGGCTGCAATTGCTATCAACTCTAGACAATAGAATCAGTGATCAGGAATGATAGGAATTTCAGACTGGGAAACGTGGTTGGAAATCAGAATCACTCCACAAAAAACAGAAAACTTGAACTTGATGTTAGTAACATGGTAAATGCAACCGGATAAGAAATCAAAATTTCATTTACACCTGCTGATTTGCATTCTTGGATAAGGCCTTAGCTTTTCATCATATTTCCAGTGGCCAATCTTGCATCCAAAAACTGATACATCTGATGGATATTATAAAGAGAGAATGAGGTTTACAAGAAAGATGGAACAAATCATGATGAAAGGACAAAGGATGGGATTGGATGCAAGCATCATTTCTTCTGCCATGCTATAAAGCCAATAAGCATTTGCTGTTCCCCTTCAGTGTTACTAGTTCTCCACAACTTTATATCTCTCGCCTTCCTTGTTTTGCTCCCGAGACCAGTAGTTGTCACTTATTTTGAGGAAATGCCCTTATTTCAAAACTCTTTTGTACCAGAGAGACTTATAAAACAAACACTCCTCCTAAACACACACAGAACACCAAAAGAGTCTTATATTTGGGAGGTTTCATCAGCTACAGTATATGTAACACACTTTTCTCCCTCTCCGTTCATACAACTCTATAGGCATCCATGACACTGACCAAACAGATGGAAGGGGGAAGTAATGGGTATACGTCAGCTGCATCCAGGCCAGAAGTTGATCTATAAACTAATCCCATCCTGATCTATAGCCTAATTCACCTAAAACACAATTACAATCCGGAAGAGAAAAATATTGATTTCAAAATGGCTTTCCAGCTGCAGGAAAAGAGGGAGGTGTACCATGGCAGTAGGAAGAGAAGGAAAAGCAGACAGCAAATGCTGAGGAGACTGCAAACCTGGATGCCTGTTTAAGGGAGAATGCAAGTATAAGGCAAGCATTGTTTCCTAATACATTCAGTATCGGCAGTTGGAGCCTCCTTGTCCAAATCTAACCAGAGAATATAACAAGGGATAAGTGAAGGGTGGGAGTGAAGGTGGACTAATGATAGAAGCATCAGCTGGAGCAATGAACCCCATTCCCAGCAATATTTCAGAGAACTTGAGGATAACTAGATGACGATGGTTAGAGAAGAGAAAGTCTAAAAAATTTTTTGATGAAGACAGGAACTCCCAGCAAAAGAGATTTCTGAAACATCTATAACAGTTCTTCTGCCGGCCAGTGGATCAAGGCACCACATTTCTTGATTTGAGCACAACCTAGACAACTCTATAGAAGTCATCTCCCCACTATGTCCCAGTCAGTGACACCATGTCCCAGTCATACACATAATAAATATATAATTTATTAACTAAATTGTGCAAAAAGAAATGTAATAAAGGTACCACATTATCTTCTAAGGGAGATTAAGACTCAGGTCAGACCCAAGCAGATACCATTCTGGACTTAATTGGTCCAGAATGAGTCAAAATGATGGAATATTTATTCTGATACAGTGCAATCTTTTGCATGTTTGCTCTAAATTCCCACCCCACCCAATTTGGTGAAATTATTTAGCAGGCCACAGCAGGATTTTGGATCTGATTCCAAAAAAGGAGTGTTGGAAGATGCGGGAGTGCAAACAGAGCATCTGTCTAAAGCATCTGTGTGCTCCAAAGCACCTTTTTTGGAACTGAATATGAAGTAGTGCTCAGCCTTATTATTTTGTCATTAGATTTATATTCCCTTTTTCCTCAAGGCTTTCAAAGGAGGTAAATTGGGCCGTGGCTGAGGCTAGATTTGAACTGAGATACCTGATCTAATTTAACATCCTAACTATTGACAATGTATATTTTGGGTTTTGTCCTTAAGGACTTGCTCTTTCAGCTGTGAAGCTGCAAAAGCTATAGCTTCATCTAGCATTTATGGAGGAAGGGATGCATAGGGATGTCACATCTCTAGAAACAGCTTTTGAGTCTATAGATTATAATATAGGGCTATACTAGAAGTTCAGATTGTTTTCTAGTTCATCCTCTTTCCCTTTCTTCTGAAACTGACCAAATTTACTAATTCTGGTGGTTCTTATCAGAGGTGGGCGATCATCCTATAGCCGCTTCTAGAAAGCACCTAGAAATAGGTTGTTCAGTGTTTGTGGAAGAATTGTCTGGACATATTCCCTCATTTGCTATACAAACTGCCCAGTGGTGGGAATCAAATATGTGAACAACCAGTTCTCTGTGTGGATGCCGCTTCCGGAAGTCCATTCTGGGCCTGGGCAACAAAAAATTAGCTACCGGTTCTGCCGAAGTGGTGTGAACTGGTTGAATCCCACCACTGAAACTGCCTGATCTTGTTCATGTGGGCATGAATACCAGTGTGCAATTTATTCACAGGAAATTTATAACAAAAAGAACTCCAAAGCAAAAATGTAAGAAAATTGTGATTTATATAAAGATGCTAATTTCCACCATCAAGAAAACCAATAGCTTTAACAATCCAAATTATTTTGCAATTCTTAAAAAAAACAACAGTTTTTCATCCAGCCAATGTTAGGCTGCATCCACACTCCTGGCAGCAGCATTTGAAAGGATGATATATGACATTCAAAAAGAGGAAGGATATGTTTAATGGCAGGTGGAAGCATTCTATTGATTACACAGACAAGATATGAAATACTATCATAGGTTACAGAATTTACTAAGCGGTTATGGAGAGCAGTAGAATAATCACACAATTATTTTCTCTTCTTAGAAAAATACTTCAAATGTTCACTGGCTCCCATCTACACCAGCCAAGAAACTGTTTATTCCTAACTGCCTGTTTGCTGTCTTATTAGTTAGATTGGGTATTAGAAGGCTACAAGCAATGGTCAATACATGTGCTGGACTGCATCCTATACGACAATTAAGGCTAATGGACTTATAGTTCAGCATGTCTAAAATGCAACTAGCTGGGGATGATGGAAAATGTAGTTTACATATCTGGAACACAATCTGTAGCCTAGGTTTTCCTGTACATTTTCTTTATTTCTTTTGGAAATTGAAGATTTGGTTTGTATCATCTGCTTTTTTTAACAAATAGTATTGAAGGCTTAATTCTTTTGGTAATCATTCTGTTAAAACTGTTCATAACTATTTGATTTTTCATTTGCAATGAATTCCACAAAACTATAAATGGCATATGTTAATTTTGTCACACTATTGTTTTGATAAATCATCAGATCACTTGGAGTTCTTGCATTGTGAGAACAGCTAAATAAGGTCTCCAGGCTATATTGGTTCACATTATTTGTAATCTTGTGTCCTATCATTGGCCAAATGTTGCAGTAACATATAAAATGCCAGCTGAAGATTCTGGTGAATTTTATTTCACATTCTGCTTGTGATTGTTCTAGCCTTTTTATCAGGCCCATCAGTATAATATCATTTTATCAAACATAAAGATTGAAATGTGGATAGCATAGTATAAAGGTGGCAGCTGGTAAGACAACAGCATCAGATGCATATAATTTCTTTCAAAATTAGATTTATTGAAGTCCTGTCTGGTGGAAATCATTGTAGCATGGAACACTCAGCATATGGATTTGATCATTGACTTATGCCTGACTACATCTTTCATTAGGAGAAATATTGGCTGCGAATGTTTTGACCTCATAATCTTTGTATTTTAAACAATAATCAGAACAAAGCCAAACTGGGGAGGGGGCAAAACATTGTGTCTGAAGTGTTCTGCTAAGGATGTAAACTCCACTGCCAGAATCTGAAATGAAAACCCATACTGTAAAGATAAACGCCAGGAGAAAAGGAAAAAGAGCTACTTCTTTGCCTGATTGCCAAGTGTTCTGTACCAGCCTGCAACCGGCCCTGCAGAAAAGGCAGGGACAACCCCTTTACAAACGGCAAGAGGCTGGAATTACGCCTGCCAAATTTATAGCTACAAAAACAAACAAGACACGAACCAAGAAACAGGAGCTTTAAGAAACACGAACTATCCAAGCGGTTGCCTTCAGCAAACCAGCCCTCCCCACACATTCCCCTTATATAGAGTTCAGGGCGTGGCTTCTCTCTGCCTCCTTCCGAGAAGCCCCATTGCCTTCCTCTGTTTACTCCTAATTGACTGCCTCCTGCGTCGGGCGTCCTTGAACAGGGCCAGCTGTGGGTCATCTTCATCCACGCTGTCAGGCTCACACAGCTGGGTCTCCGTGGTGACCAGGTGGGAGGGGCCTGGCTGAGGGCTCTCATCAGCAAGATCTTCAACCCCCTCAGCAAGGTCTTCAACACCCCCCTCCTCCTCCTCTGAGTCGTCCGACCCAACTGCCGAACCCACAGGCTGACCCTGAATCACAACAGCCACGTACAGAGAGGATGAAGCAGCACCATGTTCAACAGTGGCTAAATAAAGGGTGTATTTGACTCTATGTTCACTGGACAAGAGATTAAAGAAGCTAGAACTGGCATAAAAAGAGACTTTATCTGAGGATAGAAAGAAGTGGTTTAATTAAACAAACCCGAAATGTCTCCAGCTACTTCTGATACACTACTTTTATATTAAATGGCAACATGCATGTCCAAATGTACATATATGTGTTTAGTCATCTAGAGTCATATGTCCAGAAACCTTTGGTAGTACATTTAAAAGGTTGACTAGATTAGAAACAATTAGTCTAATCTAGACTAGATTAGAAATGTATCCAATGATACATTTAAATGATATGATAGTTATGAGTAGTATATGGACAGCTTAACTGGCAGTTCAGTTCTGTTCAGGATGTAATATCTGAGGCTCAACATCCACTTTGACTAATTATGTGGGAAATACTAATTGCAAATACTGAATTAAAAACTTTAACTCAGGAAATTTACCCAAATAGAAAGGATATTATTCAGAATGTTCCTGTTTCCACTGGCTGTTGAGTGAAATTTCCAAAGATCACAAAAATTGGCTTTCATAATAAAAGGCATACTGAGATCTGCCCTATCTTAACCCCAAGGTAGAGATTTTTACTTGGGGAGGCCAATAGTATGTGAAACCAAAATTCTTGAATTCCAAGGTCCAGCATACTGAAGGATTTGATTGATTCAGTTGGGTGATTTGTTCTTAATCCTGACAAACATCTAAAGGTTTCTCATCAGCTAAAAAAAGGACCAAGGTCAACATTTTTGACCACATTAAAGTGACCGTGACTAAATGCAACCATTTTTATAGTGTCAGAAGGAAGCGAGATCATATCATTGTAGTCTATCTGGCCACATCCAACTGTGTAAAAGATCGTTTTATGACCACAGCTGAGATGTTAATAAAATGTACTTTCTATCATACAGAGTTTTGTCCTGTTTTTTGTGCCGATTCACTTGCTACCAATGATGAAATCCTCGGTCTGTGTCTCCCTTTTTGATAGCATTGGCTTGCCTTCTGAGCTTTGACATTGCCATAAATTACTGAGAAAAAAATATTTCTGTGATTGTTGTTATATCTTTTTTTTTTAATGGCTCCAGGCAGCATCACAGAAACAAAGAAACCAAATACCCATGAAAAGAATTAATCACAAATAGCTAATTACTTCCTCACCACCATCCTCCTTCCCCAAATCATGAAATATTATCCCCATGAAAAAAAGAAAGTGTATCTTCTTCACTCATGATATCTTCATGGATTTTATGCACCTAATCAAACTAGACACACTTCCTACTTGCCTCTAATCATTATAAAAATAAGTTGGTAATTCCTGCAGGTTTTAGATAGCAGGAAAGTAGCTTCTATTTTATATCTCTCAGAATGTCCCTCAAAATTAAAGCCCTTCCAGGTTCAGATAAAGTTTTATAGTATACTGTCGTCTGAATATATGGCTTTTCAGTTTCTGAAAATTAAGAGCATTATTTCAACAAAAAAATAAAAAAATGAAACCAAATTTTTACTCAAATTCTCAAAGATTGGTGGGTCTGTATAACACCCTTGGTACCTTCCCCATCAAGTCTACACTCTGATGGTTGCCAGAAACAAAAACAACCCAGCCTTTTCCATAATATGTTTTCCATTCTTCCTCAATTTCTTGGTTCTCTCTTTTCTTATAACAGAGTGTTATAATGCTAGAAGCTGTTCAGTTTTATGATGTGTCACCCACACTGGTACACCACAACTGGCATATCCACAGTTGTGAGCTGCTTCTTTGTCTTATGTAAACAAGTTCTTTCTGCTTATCTTCCTCTTTTCCCATAACTGGCCAAGCAGATTTCAAAAATAAATTATAGGAACCACCTACTAGATACATTAGACTTTGGGCTCCATTCAGCTCAGCCAAGAGAGCTAATATGGAATAGAAGTAAATGGGCAGAGAGACATAAAATAGCACTGTGTGTGTCCACCAAAGCCATGAGTGCTTATAACTAGTAAGCGCTATACAGCTGAGGATTATGGATATTGAAATATAGCATATCTAGAAGACACTAAGTAGGGAAGGATATATTATCACCAAACAAGAGATGGCTGGAATTCATACTCTACTAAATCAGTCTAATAGTTCATCTGGCAAAACTTCTGACAGGAAGCAACTTTTCCCATCAGCATATATTTTGTATGTTGCTTTGGTATATTTTTAGCATATATGTAGATCAGTGTTTGCCACTGGGTAAATTATCCAAAATTGAGTAAAAGTGGTTGATCTTTGGATAATGACACGCAAACACATTACCCACCCAGGGACATTTAAATTGCCACATGTACTAAAATATATTTGACAGTCTGCCAAAGTATTCCTATTAAGATGGAAATCAATAAAATTACCAATGATAATGATGTAATTGAAATTACATAAAGATCATTTAATGATATAGTATTTATAATACAGATAGTCCACAAGTTATGGCCATTCATTCAGCGATCTTTTGAAGTTACAACAATGCCGAAGGAAGGGACTTAACCACCAATCCTCAAGGGTTGGTAATACTTTCTGATAAGTGGTTTTGGATAATGAAGGAAAAAGTTTGGGAAGCACTGATGTAGATCAACCTTTCACTACACAGGGAAGGTATCAGTTGAAATAATTATAACATGAAGACATCTTAAGAATAAACATAGGACAAACAAAACTCTTCAGGACAATTAAACAGGGGATGTTAAACCTTGATGGAACAAAAGAGTCCTCACTGAATTCTGAGAGGTCCCCAACTACCGAGCTGCAGAGAGCACCAGGCTGCAGTCCACCAGAAACCAGGCTGTGGAATGAGCAAAGCCCCATATGTGCACATGTGGGATGAAGGCAGCAAACAAAACCACACACATCCCCAGTCCATGGAAAAATTAATCTTCACAGAACCAGTCCCTGGTGCCCAAAATGTTGGGGGCTGGTACAGTAAGGAATGTAATACTCTTAAGAGAATGAATACTGGATATGGCTGCAGAAAATGCATTGTCTCAAATATCCTCAGTTAGCTTGTTATAAAGTTGGACATTTAACAGGGCATCTGTGGGAAAGACTGATCTCAGATTTGAATGGTACTCACAAAGTTACTTGAAAATCCATATCTCAAAAGATATTTTCAGCTTAATTTTGAGATGCTTTTCAAGGACGGCTCCATACAGTAGTAGAATTACAGAAATCTAGAAAATTAAGGCATGGATCATTGTACCCAGACCTTCCTCTTCCCATGCAGCATTGCAGTAATGAACTCTCTTAGCTGCTGGCTTTTTAAAAGCTAGTTGAACTATTAGCCATTATACACCAGACACCTTGTGTCAGTAAAGCAATCAATGCATTTAATTAAGACTGCAGATATTTCACCCAAAGCACTATTGTTGCTCTTAATCTATTAAACTCAATAGGGCTTACTTCTGAGTAGAACTGTATAAGATTGCACTATAATTAAATGAATGTTTTGCTGCCCTGCTATCCAAACCCTAAAGGGAGGCAAAATGTCAAGATATGTGTTGAGTTGTGTAAGCCAAAATCATAACAACTTATGGCTTACAGAATACAAGAAGGAAGTACCAAGATGGAAAGATTTATTGCAAAAACTTTAGTGAGCTTGCCAAAGAACTATAGCCCAGGAAACAAGCACCAGAATGTCAATATGGTGGCATTTTAACAGCTTTTATTAATATCTGAAAACAAACAGCAGGTGTGGAATGGGCCGGGAACAGCAATTGTATCAACACAATCATATAGCTTGTCATCTGCATATCTATAACCCACTGACCTTTGGGGTTTCTTTCTGCATTCAGAAGCTATGTTCTCATTTATTTGTACTATTCTGCATTCAAACATAGTCCTGGAAAGAAAACAGAATCCAAAACCATGAAAACTTGGAGGGAAGAGTCCTGGTGGATTTCAGAACAAAGCCTTGTTATATATTGCTTCCAGCACAAACCTTTTCTATAAAAAGCAAATGCAAAAGGCGATTGTCTGGGGGAATGAAAATACATTTGAATCAATAGGATAAAGTTAACAGAATAAAAAAATAAAATAAAATAGAATGAACCAAATGGGATAAAAATTCCTGTGGATATATTAAAGCTCAGTACCAGATTTAAAAGCAGCTGTGGAACTATACATGGAGCCCAAACCTATTCTGGTGTAACTCTATGTAGTTTTCATTATTGATGCTTTATGCTGCTTTGATATTTTTTTTTTACATACTGCAAGCTTTCAAGTCTCCAAATAATATTGCTAAATCCTGATGTGAGGTGAAGACTCCCCTCCGCCCCACACTTGCAAAGCAGAGAGCTCGTGGCATTATATGAGGCTAGTGACCAATGAAAGAGAAAATGGCTAAGAGCACAGATTCAGAAGACCAATATTGTACAATTATAAAATAGGCACACCAAGGGAGGAAAGAGAAAGAAAAAACAAGTATGGAACTGAAGCAGTCATGGTAGAGGAGCTCTCTTAGTGTGTTTCAGAAGAAATCTATAGTTTAAGCTAGCCAGTACTCTCCATAGTAAGAGCAAATCTCAGATTTTCCTGAAATAGCAATATTTCAATAAGGATAATTGTCTGATGGTGGTCTCTGCTTAGATTATCCATCCCAACTACCTCGCGAGGCCACGATTTTGATTCCCTCCAAAGTTCACCAGTCAGATCACAGCTTTGACTAAACAACAAGGTGAAAATAAAGACAGTGGTGTCAGCATGATAATTGGTTGTGCTAACTGAAGATGATGAAAACTATACTCTAGCACAGGGGTCTTCAAACTTGGCCCTTTTATGACTTGTGGACTTCAACTCTCAGAATTCCTCAGCCAGTGTGCCTGGCTGAGGAATTCTGGGAGTTGAAGTCCACAAGTCATAAAAGGGCCAGGTTTGAAGATCCTGCTCTAGCATATGTGGAGGATATCAAAGTGGAATTACAGACATTTAGTAAAAATTAGGCCTAGTGTGTTCAAGAAGATGGGTGACTCTGCTGGGCAATATTAAAAAAACACATAATGACAAGTATCACTTAAAGGTAAAGGTATCCCCGCACATGCGTGCTAGTTGTTTCCAACTCTAGGGGCTGGTGCTCATCTACGTTTCAAAGCCGAAGAGACAGCGCTTGTCCGAGGACGTCTCCGTGCTCATGTGGCCGGCATGACTAGACACCAAAGGTGCATGGAGCGCTGTTACCTTCCCACCGTAGTGGTCCCTATTTTTCTACTTGCATTTTTAGGTGCTTTTGAACTGCTAGGTTGGCAGAAGCTGGGACGAGTAACAGGCGCTCACTCTGTTACACGGCACTCAGGATTCGACCCGCCAAACTGCTGACCTTCTGATCGACAAGCTCAGCGTCCTAACCCACTGAGCCACTGCGTCCCTAAGTATCACTTGCTGTACTATTATTTTATCAATCCCATTTCTTACTGCCCTGAGGATATTCCCATTCTTATACTGACCTCTGAACATTACTGCTCCGTTCAGGAAGATCTGTTTAAAGGAATAGCTCTCAGGCATAGCTAAAATACTTGGTTGTCAGCAATTCCTTTGCCTGGATAATACTTTGACATATTATTGTCCTAGAGCTTCAATAAATAGATTATTATATGCTAATTTAAGTGGCTAATCACAGTCTAAATATATTATATCTCTTTTTATCTTACTATATATCTTTCTAGCATGGATATTGGCTAATCAATGTGATTAAATATGTACAAGCTCTTAATCTATCTGATTAAATAACTTATTTGCTATAAACTATAAACATTTAAATATTATAATCTGAATATCTAAGGTATTCAGTTGGATACACAAGAAGTGTTTTGTATTTGTTGTAAGCAATTCATGTGCATGAATTGAGTCAGACAATTATTTACTGGTTGGTCTGAGGAAATATTTTCATTCCAAGACTATTTTTTAATTTATTTAAAATATTTAAATAGCTGCCCATCTTATAACAAACTCTGGGCAGTCCCCAATAAAAAATTAAAACAACATAAAAACAATATTAAAACTATAAAAACCAAGCACAAAATGTGGTGCTGAGCCAAGACTTCTAATATGCGGTTGCTTCATCTTATATTTATTTTTATTTATTTTAATTCCATTTATATCCCGCCCTTCTCCGAAGACTCAGGGCGGCTTACAAGCTTAGCAGTATCAGTGCTTGGGGAAAAAGTCAGGTCCTCCGGGCTTTACAGAAGGCTAAGAAGGTAGAGGCCTGCTGAATTTCAGGGGAAAAGTATTCCATGATGCAGGGAATGCCATGGAAAAGACTTATTTCTTACCTCCCTTAAGGTGGCAATGTTTAAGAGAAGGGACTAGGAGTGTGCCCATCCTGTCTAACCTGGTAGGATTGATAGATGCCTTTAGGGAAAAAGGTGGCCCCACAGATAACATAGCCCTCTGCCATATAAGGCTTTAAAGGTGATGACCACCATCTTGAATTGCATCCAGAAAGAAGCTGAAAGCCAGTACAGCTCACACAATAGAAATGTTGCATAAGGAAACTTAGAGACCCCCATTACAATATGTACTGCCATGTTTTGGACCTGTTGAAGTTTCTGGGTAGTCTTCAAGAGCATCCCTACATAGAGTGCCTTGTAGTAATCCAAACAGGAAGTAACCAAGGCATGAGTGACCATATGTAAGTCTTCCCAGTCCAGAAAACAGTGCAGTTGACACACTACACGAAACCATGCAAAGTCCCTACCCACCAAGCCATGGCTGCCACCTGCTCCTTGATCAGTAGAAATGAGTGCAGGAGAACCTCCAGATTGCAAACCAGCTCAGTCCAGGGAAGGGCCACCCCATCCAGAGTCAAAGATGAAATATCCTCTGGGCCTGTGGGACGAAAAGCCCAGAGCCCTTCTGTAGTGTATGCTGGCATAGCATACACGTGTGACAGCTGAATAAGGAGGCGCGGAGCTGGACAGCTCCGTGCAGGAACAGTGTTCGGCGGGAAAGCCGGATTTAAAGGGATTGGCTGCCCAGCCGGCAGGAAACCTGAGTTTAAACCTATTGGCCAGGCATTCACCTGGTCAGGTATAAAAATAGGCAGGTAGCCTTTGTTCCCCAGTTCGGACCACGCTTCCCTCCTAACAAAGGCTCTTGCACACCTGACGTCTGTGTCTCGTCGATCCGCGAACCCGACATAACACCTTCCATCTTGCTGGAGTTGAGTCAATATTCCTTCCCATTCAGACCCTTATAGCCTCCAGGCACTCAAACAACACTGCAGAGCATCACCTGTTTAGCAAGGTGGAAATATATAATTGGGAATCAACAGCCTATTGATGGTACCAAACCCCATACCAATGGATGATCACCAGTACTGAAATACTGTAGCTTTTTCCAATTCATTCATTGCGAGTAATAAGCAGGACAGTTAATTGACCATCTACAGTACTTTTTGTTGTTGTTTATAGCTTTAGCATTCTGTTGTTCACCTCCAGGTCTGTTAATAATCTACAAAAATAGCAGGAATGAAAGAGACAAGATCTATTTCCATCATCTCATGACACTCAAACTCCAGTGCTACTCTTTTCCTCACCATTTCACAGGGACACCGCTGCTGGAGGGATAATATAGATTTACAGAAACTTCCCTGGATCATGTGCCTCATTGGGTTTGGGAGGAGCTGAGATCCTGTAATCAGATTTCAGTTCAGCTTGTCCTGTAAGAAAGAGTATTCAGTGCTGTGAGAGTGGGAGAGGTTTTTTTAGAATGGATGTAACATTAGGCAGTGGCGTGTAAAAGCTTTAGCTAAATATCTTTACTGATCCTTGAGAATCCTGCATTGCATATAATGGTACAATGAGTGCTAAGAATTTTTTTGACAGTATCCTAGACAGCCAGGATTATCTGAGATTTGTTGGAAAATGGCTCATTATATACCCATGTCCTTTCTTTTCTTTGCTAGGGGATCTGAGACTTCTATTTTCAGCCTGAAAGATAAGCAGAGCAAGTTTTTAGAAGAGAATATCATGCATGAGTAGAACTCACCCAATATTTGTCTGGGCTAATATTTCTCAAACTATTAGGAAAGCCTCCTTAGGAAGACGCAAACAGTTGTTAGGAGAGATGCCAAATCTTCACTGATTATTTCTTTTCCCAGGTTTCTTGTTTGCTTTGACTTGGCCAGGAGGCGAAATGTTGGCTTTTCCCCAGTAACCCAATCAATGTAACACCAGTGCTTTTGTTCTGTAAGAGCTAGAAATGGAGACACGTTTTGCCTTTGGTCAAATCAAAACATATGCTTAGGCATTTAGTGCTTCCACTCTGGCAGACAGCACACTGCTTCTGCTCAAGACGTTCTCATGCATTTTTCTAAACCATATCCCTGCCTTTCAGGTGCTTTAGGTTTGTGCCTCAGAATTATGTCATTTAGTCCCTTCCTGCTTGTTGAATATTTTGTAACCTCCATGTTTATAGGATGCATGCACAAATGCATCGTTTATGTTTATTTTTTTCAAAAAAATCTAACAATGCCAAAAGGACAAGCCTTCCAAGAGTTTAGTTAACATTGCATCAACATCTTTGCATTCTATCAGTTCAAAATAGTTAAGTATCCTACATTTAAGATTCTGTCAATGCAGAAGGTTATCCTCTGATTAGGAAATGCAAAAGGTGAACATGGGAACTGAAAGAAAGAATCTTTATTTCTTTAAAAAAACATTCAGCAGAAGACTAAAAGAGCTATACAAATAAGTCCAGAAATGATTCAAAGGAATGTGCTCAATATTTATCTCATATTGTTTTGCATGTGAGTATGTGTGTGTGTGTGTGTGTCTGTGTGTCTGTGTGTCTGTGTGTGTGTGTGTGTAATGCTTTTTTAAAAATCAGAAGATGTAACCAGATTGGTCATAATGTTGTTTTTCTCCTTTCTGAGAATCTTATGAACTGAAGACTTTGGTCTGATTGAATCCTACAATTTGCTAAAGAGATTATTAATAGTTAAAGATAAACAGGCTCGAATACATCTTGAGGGCTTGATAAAAGAAACTCCAATTACTAATGCATTTATTTTTTTATTTCTAATTCAATCACGCAGTCCTCAAAATGTGCAGGAGATGGAAACCAAGAGACGGTGAACATTGCTCCAAATATCACTAAGTCTCTGTCCCTTCAGTTAGAGGTGAATTGTTATTCTGAAAATATTTCTTCTTTAATGCCTACTAAATAAGCTGGAGCATGCATCTCTGTGGGGTTATGCTCTTTCTCTTTTATCTGCTGTCCCAGTGTCCAGATCAGATAACTTCATTGCTCTCCATCCCTTGCTCTCCTCTGGTTTTCAGAGACACTCCGTCTCCACTTACCTTCCCTCTTCCTTTTCTCTCCTATCACCAGAGCACTGCACAGGCAACTGATAAATGAGAACAGGAATGGTTTGATAGCCATGTTGAATTTGAAAACAATCTTGTGATGGTGAAAATTAGGGGACATGCTTCTCGAATGTCGCTCAGTGTAACAGCATGACCTTTACTTGAGTACCAGCACTCTCTGCTACCTTAACTTCTTTTAGAAATGCTGCCACTGTTCATATTTCTTCTGAAGCCAATTCAGTGTAGTGGTTACGGTGCTGGCCTAGAAATCAGAAGATGATGAGTTCTAGGGCTCCCTCGGCCATAAAAGCTGGCAGGCAGCTGGGCCAAGTATTCCCTCTCACTCCAACCCACCTTACGGGGTTCTTCTTATGGGGAAATATGAACAGGAGTATTAGGTATGTTCACTGAGGTAAATTAGGTAAAAAGATGGGATAAAATAAGAATAAGAAAAATAACAAGAATAGTTATTGTTACAGGAATTGCCGGTTTCGTGTTCATATAATTATGAATACTATTTGAGATTTGACCATTGATACACACTGGACAAAATTTTATTCTTTATCAGTGAGGCATTTTTAATTACAAGGTAGTAATTAAGAAAGGCATTTGGAGATATGTAGAAATTGAAAATCATTCACTGTGAAGAAGACTTTTTTTTTAAAAAAATCAGAAGGATAGAATCAATTACAACATTTTATACGTGTTTTATAACCATAGCACTATTCAAAAATTTCCATTTTTCAACGATTTATGTGGTGGCTACATCAATATACAAAACTGAGCAATTGTGCCAGTGCTTGAAAAGTTTCCTGACTATCTTCAACAAAACTTCCATCCCACCATCCCATTTTGGTTTTAGTACTCGGTTTGGGTGTATATGGGTGACAGAAAGAGGGAAAAGCTATTAAGTAGTGTCACTGGAAAGAGAACACACCTGAATTCAGAAGATCTCAGTAACATTGTTCTAATTCCTGGGAATACTGTGGAAGTTAACTAAGTTACTACAGTTTAAAGGCCGTGTCATCTGAAAATCCTTGTTCTGATGAGAATGCATTTAACAGACTTTATCCATTCATAATATCGTTTATGCACATATGCTCTACTTTTATTAAAGTTTCTGCTGAGAATTTTCCCATGCTAAATTACAGAAAGTAGAGTTCCAAGTTTCCTGAATCATTTTCCAGAATCAGGGATGTCCGGAGGACACTCTTCAGGACTAAAACAAGATTGGTTAGGCTGTTTTCCAAGCTAAGGATTAAAACCACAGAGTCAGCCAAACATTTCCACAGTCCTTATTGCAGGGCTTTAAATGGGGAGAGAGGGAGAAAGGAAAAATGAATATGACATTCTTTCCAGATGTGAGGATGTTAGGCCCTTTTCTACTTGATTAACTCTGCTCTGGTCAGCTCAGATAATAGAAGAATTGCATGGTTTATAACTGGTGCTGAGGAGCTGAATCAGGCCTATCATCTTAAATTCTTACAATGCTTTTGAATGCAGAGTACTGAGAAATTTGAAGGGCAACAGTTTCCAGCAGCTGAATCCTGCTTAGAACATAGTGTTAGATCTGCCTTGTGATAACACCTATGGGGACCCTGGCAGTGCCTGAAAATACTATATGCTGACATTGGAGCTGCCTGACAATGAGAAATACAGCATGCCTCAAAAGAAATAAAACAGCTATGGGTGACTTCAGTTAACAATAAATAAAGGAACGCAATAAAAAAAAACAACCAGCTAATAAAGCCTGCAGGAAAATTCTGTTCAAGGGAAATACTGCAGAACTGGAGAAAGAAGAAACAAGAGTTTTAGGGCACTGCAAGTGGATCAGGTCAGAAATATGGGACGCTTTAGACAGACGTTTAATTCATTTTAAATTGATGACAATCCAGAAAATAAAAAGTAAAGTTTTGTCTGTTATAGTTAAGGCATACTATGTAAAAAAAATGCACACATGTCTATGTATGTGAATATATGTATATTAAAGATATGCATTCTTAAATTCAAAATGAAGGAGAACTAAAGTGGCTAATTAAAAACCATTTGCAAACATTTGAACATTTAAGGAAAGTAAATTTCAAATTACTTCTTAAAGATTGCATAGCCTCTGGCATAATTTTTGATGCATGTAAACTGAGAGTCACATAAATGAAATGGGTTTACCTAGTCAACAAATGAACTTTCTATGAACCTCAATATCTAGGTCAGGTAACTGAAGTCATGGGTCTTGAATGACCATCTGAGGAAGACACTCTTCGGGTTGAAATATGACTACTTTTAGCCCAATTGGACCCTATCATATGATTATATTATTACTCTCCAAGAGTGCCAGGCATATATTACAGCCTGCCAAGTTTATAAAATGTCTGACTTCTGTGCTAATTTTTGTAAATCCAAGCCATCAAGCCTTTGAAGGACAGTCATAAAATGGGCTGTACTTCGTTGTTTCAGTGTCTGCAAGACTAGAATAACAATAATCTTTAGGATTGTTTGAATTGCTTTTCCTCACCTTCCCCACTGGTATCCTATGTAGCTAGACTGGATAACAACCTTTTCACATAGGTAAGATGTCATTGGAGCATCTAAAAATATTTTCAAAGCTGGGTGGAAGAGAAAGAAACAGAAGTTGAGTGCCCATTGATACTCGGGGTGTCTGCTGAAATAGTTGAATGGATTTAACCCAGCTTCAAAAAATTATTCTAGTGCAGACATGCAAGCAAAGACTTGCGGAATGGAGGACTTTGCTTTGCTCTGCCAGACAGAGAGAAAGTCTGGCTCCAACAACCCTGTGCAGATGCTTTAGCATTTAAAGGCCAAGGCAACCTGCTAGAGCTATTTTGTGCAACATCAAATTTTTACTTCTCTGTTGGCAGCTCCCTTCTCATAAAGCAGTTAATTTCCCTTCCCCTTATGCCTGCCAGTTTAAAATGATAGGGTGTTAATGGTTCAGGCCAAAGCACATTTTTTAATTTTCCAAATTGTGGCTGCTTTTCTCCTCTCCCAGCCATTATTCCTGACCAAAGCCCAGCATGAGGTTGTTTGTTTTGATGTATTTTAATCCCATCCTCCTCGTTTCCCCAGTTTCACATGGCAGCTAACCACATTACCCTATATAAAAGCTTTTCCTCTGGATTGCTGGCAGCCAGACTTCCAAGCCCAGCTTGCAGTTTTCCCCCAGAGTAGCTGGATTGATTGGCTACAGGCAGAATGGGCACGGTTCTCCACTGCTTGGACTGAAATGGAACCATCTGTTACACCTCTAGTTAAAAGTACATAAAGTTGAGCATTTGTGTGTAGACAATACCACCCCTGATACACTCCCCACCGCACATCTCACTCGCACTTTGGCAGAATCTCACACCATGATGAGGCCCAGTGCAGGAAAACCGGCACTTCAGCTGTGCTGGAATGAGGCAAAGCAGCGACTGCAATGCATAAATCAACCATTCCTTGCTTCATTGCAATCCTTGCCTTTGACAGGCCTACTAAACAGGGGTGGGCACAGGCTTGGGATCACATGCATAAAGCCCACCATTTGATAGTGTTCTACATCTTGGGGTTTATCCAGTTACAATTATATTCCCAATCTCTCTTTCAGTCACAGACTGAGCCACACAAATTCACGATTTTTGTCTTCATTTCAGGTTACTTGTATTGGCTCTAAGAAATACAGTTCTTTTTGAAAGCTACCATTCAGATTTTATTTAGATGGTATCATTGTTATGATCTCTCCAAAGTTCTGCATTTTTCAGTTCTGTCATTTTCAACAGAAAGGTGGACAAAGTGCTTCACATTTTTCCTCATAAATCAGTGACGCTTCTGTGGCAGCATCTTGCCCATTGATTTTATTTAAGACAAAAAGGGGCTTTTTTGATAACTTAGATGGAAATTTTTTATGGAGGTCCTACCTACTTGGGGGAAACCACTAGGCCACTCAGATATGAATTAAATCATCTCTGATGAATATACAGTAGAGGTGACAAATAGATTTCAGGAATTAGATCTGATAGACAGAGTGCCTGAAGAATTATGGATGGAGGTTTGCAACATTGTACAAGAGGTAGCAACTAAAACCATCCCAAAGAAAAAGAAATGCAAGAAAGCAAAATGGCTGTCTGAGGAAGCTTTGCAGATACCTGAGGAAAGAAGGGAAGCAAAAGGCAAGGGAGAAAGAGAAAGATACACCCAATTGAATGCAGAATTCCAGAGAATAGCTAGAAGAGATAAGAATGCCCTCTTAAATGAATAGTGCAAAGAAATAGAAGAAAACAATAGAATAAGAAGGACCAGAGATCTCTTCAAGAAAATTTGGAGAGATGAAGGGAATGTTTCATGTAAAAATGGGCATGATAAAGGACCAAAATGGCAGGGACCTAACAGAGGCAGAAGAGATTAAGAAGAGGTGGCAAAACTACACAGAAGAACTATACAAGAACGAGCTTAACGTCCAAGATAACCACAATGGGGTGGTCACTGATCCCGAGCCAGACATCCTAGAATGTAAAGTAAAATGGGCCTTAGGAAATCTGAGTAACAACAAAGCTAGTGGAGGTGATAGTATTCCAGCTGAGCTATTCAAAATCTTAAAAGACGGTGCAGTAAGTGCTACACTCAATTTGCCAGCAAATTTGGAAAACTCAGCAGTGGCCACAGGATTGGAAAAGGTCAGTTTACATTCCAATTCCAAAGAAAGGCAATGCCAAAGAATGTTCAAACTATTGCACCACTGCACTCATTTCACATGCAAGTAAAGTTATGCTTAAACTCCTACAAGCTAGACTCCAGCAGTATGTGGATCGAGAACTTCCAGAAGTACAGGCAGGATTTTGAAGAGGCAGAGGAACTAGAGATCAAATTACCAACATACAATGGATCATAGACAAAGCTAGGGAGTTCCAGAAAAACATCTACTTCTGCTTCATTGACTTTGCTAAAGCCTTTGATTGCGTGGACCACAACAAATTGTGGCAAGTTCTTAAAGAGATGGGACTACCAGACCATCTTATTTGTCTCTTGAGAAACCTATATGTGGGTCAAGAAGCAATAGTGAGAACTGGACATGGAACCACTGACTGGTTCAAAATTGGGAAAGGAGTCTGGCAAGGCTGTATACTGTTGTCCTGCCTATTTAACTCATATGCAGAGCACATCATGAGAAAGGCAGGGCTAGATGAATCAAAAATTGGAATTAATATTGCTGGGAGAAATATCAAAAACCTAAGATATGGAGATGATTTATTTATTTATTTTATTTATTTATTTATTTGTTTTTATAAACCGCCCTTCTCCCGAGGGACTCGGGGCGGTGTACAGAGTAAGGTAGGTATACAGATTGAACAATAGTGAAAAACAATAGTAAAAACAAACTGGGACCCCAATTAGAGCTATCAGGCCAGGCCGGACTGCTGGAACAGGTAAGTTTTTAAGTCGCGCCGGAAGGTGCGGAGGTCGGGGGCCATCCGGATTTCGGTTGGCAAGCAGTTCCAGAGTGCTGGCGCACCCACTGAGAATGCCCTCCCCCTGGAGGCCACCAGCCGACATTCCTTGAGCGGTGGCACCCTGAGGAGGCCCTCTCTGTGGGAGCGCACAGGACGGTGGGGTGCAGACATTGGCAGAAGGTGCTCCCGTAGGTAGTCCGGACCCATGCCATGTAGGGCTTTGTATGTCATTGTTAGCACCTTGAACTTCACACGGAAGGCAACCGGAAGCCAGTGCAGCGCACGGAGGAGAGGTGTGATATGGGAGTATCGGGAGGCTCCCAAGAGTGTCCGTGCCGCTGCACTTTGCACCAGTTGAAGCTTCCGAGTGGATCTCAAGGGCAGCCCCATGTAGAGAGCGTTACAGTAGTCTAGGCGAGAGGTCACAAGGGCATGGGTGACTGTACATAAGGCATCCAGGTCCAGATAAGGCCGTAGTTGGCGAACTAGTCGAACCCGGGAGAAGGCCCCCTTGGTCACCACTCCTATGTGATCTTCCAGGGAGAGCTGCGAGTCTAGGAGGACACCCAGGTTGCGGGCCCTATCAACAGGGGGTAGTAACTTGTCCCCGATGTTAAGGGATGGGATGTTCTGAGTATCCTGGCTTGCCGGTACGTACAGCCATTCAGTCTTGTCCGGGTTCAGTTGAAGCCTGTTCCTCCCCATCCATTCCCGGACCGCTTTCAGGCAGCGGGACATCACGTCGAGGGCATCACTGATGTTGTTTGGAGTTGAGATGAAAAGCTGGGTGTCATCAGCATACTGATGGTACCCTACTCCAAAGCTGCGAATGATCTCACCCAGCGGTTTCATGTAGATGTTGAACAGGAGAGGCGAGAGGACCGACCCCTGGGGGACTCCGCAAGCGAGAGGCCTCGGGGTCGACCTCTGTCCCCCTGCCAGCACCGACTGCGAGCGACCCTGGAGAAAGGAGGAGAACCACCACAGAACCGTGCCTCCCACTCCCAGTCCCCTGAGGCGTCGCAGCAAGATACCATGGTCGATGGTATCGAAAGCCGCCGAGAGGTCTAATAAGACTAGGACAGAGGAATGGCCCCTGTCCCGGGCTCTCCAGAGATCATTCATCAGAGATGACCGCCAGGAACCAGCCTCGTGTCCGCTCTCGAGCTGCATAAGCCAGCCAGGAAGGGCACGGGTCCAGTAAGCATGTGGAGGAGCTCAACCTCCTCATAATCCTGTCCACTTCCTTAGGAGTCACAGGATCAAATTCCTCCCAGATGACGTCGATGATACCACTCTAATGGCAGAAAGTGAAGAGGAACTAAAGAGCCTCTTGATGTGGGTGAAGAAGGAGAGTGCAAAAGTGGGCTTGAAACTCAACATTATGAAAACCAAGATCATGGCATCTGGCCCTCTCAATTCCTGGCAAATAGATGGGGAAGAAATGGAGGTGGTGACAGATTTTACTTTCCTGGGCTCCAAGATCACTGCAGATGGGGATTGCAGCCAAGTAATTAAAAGATGCTTGCTCCTGGGGAGGAAAGCTATGGCAAATCTAGACAGCATACTAAAAAGCAGAGATATCACCCTACCAAAAGTGCATATAGTCAAGGCCATGGTTTTCCCAATTGCAATGTATGACTGTGAAAGTTGGACCATAAGAAAGGCTGAGCACCAAAGAATTGAGGCCTTTGAACTATGGTGCTGGAGAAGACTCTTGCAAGTCCCTTGGACTGCAAGGCATTCCAACCAGTCAGTCCTAGAGGAGGTCAACCCTGATTACTCTTTAGAAGGCCAGATCCTGAAGTTGAAACTCAAATACTTTGGCCACCTAATGAGAAGGAAAGACTCACTGGCGAAGAGCCTAATTCTGGGAAAGATTGAGGGCAAGAGAAGAATGGGACGACAGAGAACGAGGTGGCTGGATGGAGTCACTGAAGCAGTAGGCGTCAGCTTAAATGGACTCCAGAAGATGGTAGAGGACAGGAAGGTCTGGAGGAATGTTGTCCATGGGGTTGCGATGGGTCAGACACTACTTGGCAACCAACAACAACAACAACCTACTTGTCTGTGGTAGACCAGACTGCAAGTGAGCCATCTCTCTTTAACTGATTCTTATTTCGTTATGTTTTCTTATGCCAGTGCCACTGTGCTTTTTTCAGGAGGCAACTGGACTTTCTCATGTTTCTTTTGAAGAAATCTCACTTCTCCATCCAAGAAGCATTGTTACTGCCGCTGTTGTCTATACACTATTGTCATTTCAAGCCAACCATCAAAATTTCAAAATTCCAATTTTATTAAGTTAATAGCAACCAGCATAAATGATATTAATAAATTACCCTACTTGGATTAGAAAATCTTTCTTAGTGTCATTAAGAAAATGTAAATGTGTTTATTTTGCACGGTTTATTCTGCTTCTGCCAGACACTAGGCAGAACGCTATGCAAGGCATTGGAGTTCTGTTTGGGACACTGGAAATGTCAGTGAGGTCCAGCTCTGATTTTGGAAAGATTATTTAGGTTTTCTTATGTTTATCTTCCATAAACACAGGTTGAAGGCACTTTTAAGTAAAAAATAGTTTTACAGGAGAGATGTGCATTAGAATCATTCTCAAAACTGGAACTTTATCTGATTGTGAATCCTTCTCTTTTAAGATAAGTTGTGTTTACATAAAAATTATAGTTTTTAGAATATTAAATGATGCACCCAGCATAATATTCTGTATTTTTTCTGTAGTTATGAGATATTGCATAACACAGACAAAAATCTGGTGATTGTAGTGGGAATCTATTTTTAAAAATAGGTGGTATGTTTCTTTAATACTTTTTTTAACATTTTCTTTCTAATAAATAACAAAGAATTCTGCAATGATAACTATTATTTTTTGTCTATGCTGGCTAAGAATTTAAATGCTGACCAGATAGACACAATTGATGAGAAAAAATATAGTAGCATTCCATAACACCTCATTTACATGTCTTTGTTAAAAATGAATTCTATTTAATGCCATTCATATGAAAAAATCCTGCTAATTTTCTAATTTGCTGGCAAAGAATCCAAATACAATTTATGAAAAAAAAACCATTGGTGTCAAAATACACCCAGTTCTGAGCAACATGAGAATTCTATCACCAACCCACCTACCATTTGTTGGATACTGTATTTACTCATTCATGCTTGCCACCTAAATCTTATGACTAGAATTTCAATGTTTTTATTTTCAATGTTTAATTTTTTTCCCCAGTTGTTCAATTTTGGATGAAGGAAGGGAATACTTGCTGGTTTGAAAGGGATTATTTATATAGTAGAGGTAGTAGTTTGCATTGGGATTAAATTGGGCTTTATTTTCAGTTTGGGCACAGTAATTATAATGTGCCAAAACATACTGCCATTTTTGTATTTACTACTGGGAAAGAATGGAAACATGTCAGATGAATATGATTAATTCTGGTCATTTAGGTTTGTTTTTTTAACAGTGTCAGTCTCAGTTAACCAGTGCTATGATGGATAGTGCAGGTCAATATTCACGGTCCTATTTGTTGACAGTCATAATACTTGTAAGAAGTTTAGTAACCTATTTTAAAATTAGCACTCACCCAACAGAATGTATGGAAATTGAGTGCAAGGAAAGAAGACGTGGAAGCTGTTTGTAACAAAGTTAACAGAGTTAAGAGTGCATTAACAAGAGTATGTGGAGTTACTAACTAATAGTATAATAAAAAAATCCTTAGTGGAACAATAAAGTATAAGAGACTATGGTTAAGAAAAGAAATGCATACATTATAAAAGAATGGTCATTGCAATAAATAAAGACAATAGAAAATATATTGTATAATGTTTAAAGAGAAGAAAGGTAACTGCAAACTGTGATAGTTACACAAGAGTAAGAAAGAGTTCAGACTACAAGAAAAAATTATTTGAGAAAAATAAAAATATTCTGAAAGTGGATGAAACTGAATAAACAAGCAGCTTCCAACAAAGTGGAGGGATTTAAGAATAAAATTGATAAAATGATTTGGGAAGTAACTCAAGAGAAGGCACACTGAAAGTAATATTTTAGGTACTGTACATGGTAAGATAACTAATCTAGGGTAAGGCACCAAGCTAGACCATGAGTTCTAGTCCTGCCTTAGGCATAAAGCCATTTTGATGACCTTGGACCAGTCCCTCTCTCTAAGCCAAGAAATCTTGCCAAGAAAACTTCAGGGACCGGACCAGGCACTTGCTAGGATTCAACAGTGGAGGTATACATACATATACACACCCATGTGAATTATAGTAATATGTCAAAAGGGGGAATGGAAACAAATACTGCATATATTACCAGTACTGTGCAAGAATAAATGATGAAAAGGAAACAGTAAATGCTATAAGAATGTTGACAAATTATAAGCTGAAGCTATAGATATACTTGAAAGCCAGCTTGATGTAGTGGTTAAAGCATCACAAGGAGACCTTGAAATCTAGTCCTGCCTTAAGCACAAACCTAGGTCAGTGACCTTCGGCCAGTCACTCTCAGCTCTAGGAAGAAGGTATTGGCAAATCACACCTGAAGATTGTTGATAAGAAAACTGCAGGGATTTGTCTCAATAATTACCAGAGATTTTAACTAGAGAAATGTGGGTGTGATTTGCTTATGTGTTGTTTAATTTGGGTATGTGGTTTGCTTATGTGATTTTTTTTTAATTTGGGTATGTATCAATTGTAATAAAATTGTTATTGTCTTATTATAGAAAATAAAAACAGCCAGGGTAAATGCAATATACTACAGGAGGGTTCATTTGTTAAGCTTACCAATCTGATTGAAAGGTACAAGAGATGACAATGAGCAAAATCTATCAAGTCTAGTGAAGCTAAATTTTGAACAAGGGATGTAGATAAGATTTTGCCATAATACCTCACTGATGAATGTGAAAAGGGAAGTTAATTGTATTTTTATTGATTTAGAAAAAGCAAGTGGTAAAGTAAAAAGACTCAATTTATATATTTTGTGAGAATATATGCTTTATGATTGAGTGATAAAAAGTGTTGTGTAGTGGGTTCGGGAGAGCAGGAAGGATGCCGAGATGAAGAGTACAACATAACAGCTCTTTATTAGGTGGAAGTGACTGTACTGGGGAATAGGGGTTACCTGCACTCTTATATATACCTGGCCAGTACCTGGCCAGGTACACAACCAACCAATCGGATTGAACCTCTGTTTCCCGCGGAAATTGCTTCCCGCCAAAACATTTACAGTTCAACGCCTCCTGGTGGTGACTCTTAAACACAGCTTTAGGTTTCCAATAAAGCTTAATACAAAGAAGACATTTGCATTTTAGAAGGAAAATGGAATGAAAGACAGCAAGTTCTATATAAATGACAAAAATAGTGCTAATGGATAAATTTGGATCATTTACTAAGGATGAGAAAATCAATGGAGATGTTTTAAAATGTACAAAGGCTCATAGGAAAGTAATGGGTAGTATGTGATCCATTGTAAAGAATTTTGTCAAAAGAAGCAAAAGTGGTGGTATAGAACAGCAGGCTTCTACCCACTTTCATACACGGAAGTGAGAGAAGAGGATGTCAGGAAACAAAAAGATAAAATGTAATAATACTAATAAGTTGTTGTGTAGCTAAATCCAGGAAAAGGGTACTATGGTTTCCTAAATACCAAAATATTTATTTTTGCATAAATGGGAAGAGGAAATAAATATACATTAAGAAGTAAACTGTATCTAAGAGTGATGAAATATATACCATGAATATCAAATGTGATTAGCAAAGCTGAAAGCAACAAGGCCTCAACCCATCAACTAAAACTTTATAAGGCTACTTTCAAACCATAGATAATATTAGATAGAGTAGGGTCACTTTCAAGTCAGGTTCAGCCATGCTTTCATGGGCACATCCAGATAGTTTTCTTGGAACAATGCAAAAGTGTTTTGGCATTATCTTCTTTGTGATAATTCTCCAAGTTCCCAATCCAACCTGCAGTCCTGATACCACCTAACAGAATGCTATGCAAACACTAATCAGACTTGACCTTTCTTAATTTCTAGATTTAGGTCTACCAGGTACTGCCACCTGCTGAAACAGTAGTAGGTTAGATGGACAGCATAGCCTCAGCAGATACAAAAAACCCTTATTTTACAAGAACAAAAAGAATAACCCAGCTTCCAAAGACAGAATCAATCTCAGAACACAACCAAACTTCCCTAATTCCTCTGCTTATGCTATGAAAGCCTGTAATTGTGCCATGCATTTTCACAAGCACTTTTATTTTTCAATGGTCTAAAGTTTTCCATACTCTATATTTCATTCACTCCATTGTCTGTTATAACGATAACTTTTGCAAAGGTTTCATAGGTTTAACACAAGTAATGATTAAGACATTCCTTGAATGCTATAAGGACCTGGTTTCCCCTTTCAATATGAGCTTTTATCTTCTAGTTCAGTACAACATACACCTGCATGGCTAGGCCATGAACTCAACTAGGGTATGAATCCAAGGCTAATTGCTTTCTTGTGGATGTTGACGTGCATTTTTTGTATGGTTGCTCTACTATTGTGTCCAAGTGACAGCAACATACATTGGCCCAGAAACTTACCATAGAATTTCAATCTCACCTTTTTGCTCCCCCATTGTTGTGATTTCTCCAAGCTGCTTCAATTCCATTTCATGTGTGTTACTATAGGTCATGAGGCAGAAAGGTCATGGGCTTGAATTCTAGGACGCGTCTATAGCACTTGCTTCTTTCTTTCTCTGTTGCGACCTAGAGAGCTCATCCCTTTCTCTTGAATAAACTCACAACTCACACTACAGAGAAACATTTCCATTTATACCCTGTACAATTTTTAAAGGGGATAGATTTTTACTACAGTTTCTATCGTTGTTGTTTGGCCATTTTGTGTTCTTATGTCATTCGCAATGCCAGTGGGCTTTATCAATGATTGGGACTCTTTGTCTTCTACTGCTTACAGCTTCTCCATTTTTCCCTACATGTTTAGTGTTTTTAGTTCTAGTCTCTGTGTTATTTCTTGACACAGACTTAATATATCCCCATGGCTTGGTTTTCTTTTAGAAGATTTGTATGTTATGTGTAAACAGAACAAAATGCACACTTATTCTTTGATCTAGGAAACATTTATTGCAATATTTTTGACCCAGTTTCAGAAAATCCCCGTTCAAATCATAGCTAAGGTAAGAACTCACTGTGAAACATAGGGCAAATTTTTATTTATTTATTTTATTTTATTTTTATTACATTTATATCCCGCCCTTCTCCGAAGACTCAGGGCGGCTTACAAGCTTAGCAGTAGCCTTCATTCTATGTATATGCCTGCTTGTTAGGGCTTTCACACACACCCCAAGCGGCATTATTACAAAGTCAGCTTATTGCCCCCAACAATCTGGGTCCTCATTTTACCTACCTCGGAAGGATGGAAGGCTGTGTCAACCTTGAGCCTGGTGGGATGCGAACCTGCACTAATTGCAGGCAGCTGGTGTTACTTAAGGAGGCATCAGCCCACTGCTCCACCAAGGCTCTTTTGTGGTAAAATTATCATTTTTATCCCAGTTTCATTATAAAATGGGTATAATAAAGATATTCATTACAAGATTGACATTGACAAGATCGAAAGGTATGACTGCGTACTAAAAAGTACCAAAGATTTAACAACAATTCTGTGAAGTGGGTGAGGCTGAGAGAAAGTGACTGGCCCAAAGTCACCCAGCTGGCTTTCATGGCTAACGTGGGATTGGAACTCAGAGTCTCCCACTTTCTAGCTTGGTGCCTTAGCCGCTAGACCAAACTGGCTCTCAGTTTGAGTAAAAATTGAAGTTAAAACAGGATGGATTTAAGACATTCTTTGTCTGAAGCTAACACCATTGGTGAATTTGTGCACATCTTAAGCTCTTTGTTGTGCACTGAGCAATTCAAAATGTGCTAGATTGCAATAAGATTGGCTATGTTCTTGGCACTGTGGTTGCTCAGAAATATTATCACTCCAAGTGGATTATCATCTGCTCCAGTGTTCCTGTTTTGACTACCATGCTATTTGTTTAATGATTCCATTCCAGTGGGCAGTGTAATGATAAGTATTATGTTTGCATGTTCTCTCCCTCCCTCCCTCCCTCCCTCCCTCCCTCCCTCTTCTCTCTCTCTCTCTCTCTCTCTCTCTCTCTCTCACACACACACACACACACACACACACACACACACACACAACACACACACACCGCACACTCACACAGAGCATGCACGGGAAGTTGGGCTGGCAGAAACAATTGTTCACAACTTTATAATCATATCCCATCAGGGCAGAATTCCAACATGAGTTTGTTGTGTAGATGCTCCAACTTAGAGCTGCTTCATTATGTGGTTCCATTCAAGGTCTGAAAAGGATGGGTTAATATTGAATGCATAATTTTTCCCCTCCAAGACTTCAAAGCAGAAAATTCCCACACCCTTTCAGCTCTGACAAACGGTATGGTTAAATATGGCACATTGAACATTATAGTTAAACAGAGATTTTATGATGACTCTTCCATATCCAATCTCAGCATCACTATGGCTTAACAGTATAGGCTACTAATCACCACAAATTAAGTCTGAATATCCTTACCATTTTATAAAAAGATTATACAACAAAAGTTCTAGAAGAGTAGGCACATTAGTGATTTTGCTATGACCCCATTCCCCATGCATATTTACATTTGAAAAGGAGGAATAATAGGACGAGAAACTGGATGATCATGAATCTGAAGAGTCAGACAGAGCTGACCTTCTGTACCCCAAGACTATATTTTTGGACTAAATTTCATAATTGCATGCTACTTTAGCCCACCAAAAGCAATGAGGATATTGAAATGAGAGACAAAGAGCAGAGAACACCAGACTTCAATGAAGGGCACTTTACTTTATTTGGTAATATAAATCCATCTTTTAAAATGAGTAGCTCTGGGTAGAGACTAGGACACTGATGGTGAACCTTTTAGAGACCGAGTACCCAAATTGCAACCCAAACCCCACTTATTTATCATCGGGTGCCAGGTGGGCGTGGCCCACTGGGTGGGTGTGACCACTGGGTGGGCATGGCTGCAGTAGTCATGGCAGACTGGGTGGGCGTGGCTGGGGTGGGCGTGGCCACCTCGATGTTGCTCATGGGGAGGGACGCCTGTGGGAGCCAGACATGGTTGGGGGAGATCCAGGGGGTCTCTGGCAGGTGAGATGGTGGGCAGGAGGCTCTTCCTGCGGGGTGAAGTGAGGCAGGGGGCAGGGCAGGGGTGCCATTTCCATTCAGCATTTCTTGTAGACATCTCATGACCCAAACTAGGTAACATCAGCAGAGCCAGAAGAGAATGGGGTTTGTGGAGTGGAGGAGAAGAAAAGAAGAGGAGGAGGAGGGCGGTTGTGGGTTCCTTGGTCCTCTCTGAGCTTTGTGGCTTTCTTGTAGATGTCTCATGACCCAAACTAGGGAACATCATTAGTTCACTTATTATCCCACTTTGGGTCCTGAAACGTTTGCAAGAAAACCAACATCCTCAGACACACACACACACACACACGGCAAGGACCCTTCATTTTAACTGAGCCAGAAATATTCTCCTTGATTGGCACTCCGGACCATCTCAGGGCAGAAGAACCTGCCTGGCAGGACCTCATTCCTCTTTCCCATGGGACACATCCCAATGCCCCCATCCTTCCTCCACCATTTCCTGGACCCTAAAGGCCAATAAAGTTTCTCTCAACCACCAGCACTGGCACTCCTGGTTCCTCCAAGCTGCTCTACCACCTCCAGCTTTGCCTACCTCTTGGAGCTTCACCTGGATGCGGCACCACCACCCCTGTTCATGGATTGGGATGCTCCTCCAAAGGCCGACTGCATCCTCCCTCCCGGCGGCTCCCCCGACCTTTCATCACCTCAGCTCCATACAACCCTGAAATAACCTTCCAGGAGCAAATTCTCTTTTTTTTCTCACTCACCCCGGCTGCCCCTCACAAATACCTTGCCCTTCGCCCGCTCCCCTCAGACCCATAACTGGTACCCCACTCCAACCACTCCAACCGCTGGGTCCCTCGATGATGGTGGGGATAATGTTGAGGGCCAGCAGCACGTTTCCTTTTGGCTGGCATGGTGGCAGCAGCAGCAATGGCGGAGGCTGGGGCTCGTGTTCCATAGCAACTAGCAAGGGACCTGCCCCAGAAGCTGCAGCAGCAGTGGCATCGTCATCACCAGGCTTGGCTGCCCTAAGCGAGGTCGAGGCTGCAAGCAAGGCCTAAACCTGAGGTAAAAACATGAATACGCGAGAGGAGGAGATGAAGGAGCCAAGGCCAAGGTGCGAGCATGCCCTTGGACGCTCAAGGGAGAAACTGGGAAAAAACCATCTTCTCCCAACAACTCACCATCCCACCACTGGCTGGGGCTCTTGCCACCATCCACCCACCTTCTCCTCATGATTGGATGGCTTGTTACTGGGAGGTTGAGGCACGCCAGATAAAAAGACAGGTCAGGCCACAATTTGAGGACTCCTGAGCTACAGCTTCTTCTGACAGAGAAGAGAACTTCACAGTTCTGCCTATTGAGCCACCAAAGCTGCAGGTGGAGCACCGGAGGTTCAGGGAGGGAGGGCACTGAAGTGGGCAGTCAGGCCATTGGCAAGAGCAATACGTCTGAGCAGAAAGTGGCCTTGGAACAAGTGGGATAGGTAAGGAAAGAAATTGTTGCTCCCCCCAGAAATTGCCTTTCTTTCCTTACCTGACTCCCAGCCCCGTGCCGTTTCTCCTTTGCAATCCGCCACCGCTGTCGCGTGCAAGGAAACAAAGGAAGTTTTTTTGGGGGAAAAAAGGTCAGTCAAAATTCCAATTTTGCACTCTTTCACGAGAAGTTGGAATTGATTGACGCACTGCTCTTGCCAATGGCCTGACCACCCACTTCAGCACCCTCCCTCCCCAAGCCTCCGCATTCCACTTGCTGCTTTGGTCAGCCTGCCAGCCCCCCCCACCTCAATGCCATGCCCATCACCGCCCAGCACAGCTGCCCCAGGGCTGCAGGGGCTGGCCTGGCATGGGAAGGGCACGCGCCCCACCCTCCCACCACCATGCAGGGTAAGATTGCTGCACTTGCCCCCGCCCAGATGCCCTTACCTCCCCCCAGTGTTTTTTTTTGTTTGTTGGACTATCAGTAAAAAAAAAATCCATCAGACTTTCTAACTTCTTGAGATCTCATGAGAAGTTAGAAAGTCTGACGGAACTTTTTTTTTTTTACCGACAGTCCCACAAACACGCGGCAAAGGCTGAGAAGCAAACAGAGAAACAGAATGCAGCTGAAAGGCAGGTTAGTAAAAAAAAAACCACTTGAGGGAGGCGGCGGTGGATGCAGCAACCTTACCCTGCACGGGTATTGATGCAGGTTGCTCAATGGACGGGACTGAAGGCCTAAGACTGGGGCGACGGCATGCATGCCCACAGAGAGAGCTCTGAATGCCACCCGTGGCACGGGTACCATAGGTTCACCACCACAGGACTAGGACATTTCCCTGTCTGAAACAAGTGTCACTCGCTGAAACAATCTAGCATGCAAGACTAGCAACAATCTTCTCAGGTCTCTTCTGGTTGCGAATTTAAGCCTTATAATTACTGAGCTACCCAAGTTTGTCAATGGAGTTCAGCAAGAGAGTTTTAAGAGAGGGTCCCTACCTATTTCCCCCTCGAAGTTTAGAGATTTATTTGGCCAATTTAAGAACGTAAACATGATGATACCCTAAGAAGCAAAAGTAGAGATCATTGCTTGTGATATGTTCATTTTCCTGCCTGAAAAGAAAAAGCTTGGATATATTTGCAGCAAATACAACCTCGAAGAAAATGTTGAAGGACTGAAGCAGTAAATGACTGCATTTCAGTTGATAAGAAATTATGAAAATTATTAATTCAAAGAAAGGAGTCTCTAGAACAGGAACAGACAACAGAGCAGATAAGGAAGACAGAGGGACAAGCATACTGGACATGAATAACAATCCAGAAGCAACAGATGTAAAAGTTACATCAGAAAGAGACTTCAGGCATTCACGAGTAAAACAGGTCCTGATCATTTAGGGGGAAATAAAAAGATTCAGCAGAACACAAGATGTGAATTCTTGAAGAGGCAGAAGATGCAACTGTGCCCTTTAAGAGAATAAAATGAAGACTTACAGTAGTAGGTAATTCATTGCTACAGAAATTGAAGAGATGTATGTCAAGTAAAATCATAAATTTGTGAAGTGTGCTATCTAAAAAAGCAGAGATCAAGGGTAAGATAAAACAAGTCACAATACTCATCAATAATAATATACCGTATATGGGGACAAATGATCCTACAGAAATTACTACAGCCATACTTTATCTGCCATAGTTTCTTTTTTTCAAAAGGCATAATGGCAACTAGGCAGAGACCAAGCTTTAGTATAAAATTCTTTTCCAAATATACTGGTTAATGTACAAAACACACTTGCTAAAGACTGAGATTTCTTAATTGTGCCACCCTTAACCTCATCCCTTGGTATATCTAAGATTTTGGGGTTTTGACTAATTTTAACTTTGTTCCATCTAATTTGGCTTCTGTTTTTAACCTTGGAGATTTTTCTCTACATCTTTCTCTGCCCAAGCACCAGGTTCTTCACGTTACTCTTCCTGTTCTCACTGCTCTCTAATTATTTATCTCCATTATCCCTTTCCTCATCCTTTTATTGCTTTCCAGCTCAGCTCTTAGACTTTTATTGCTTTTTCTATCTCTTTTTTCCTCTCTCCTTTTACTTGAATGTGTGAAGGGTGAAACTGCAGAGGTTTTCCCCATAGATATCATAGATAAAGACTCTGCTCCCATGTGTCACTGCACATAGTAGGTCAATGTGCATAATCTTGCAAATTGCTGTCCACATCATTCACAGATATATCATGTCTCTCTAGTCTACTGTGTTTCCTTGCATGAATCTTTAGATTGCTTGAAGTTGCATAATGCAGTTTACAAATATCTTATGTGGCTTTTCATTTCAGCTGACAAGTTGGGTGATTCTGAAAGCTAGATAAACTTGTATTCTTCTTTGTCTGTATAAGCCTGATCTGCTGATCAGTAGCCAAAGCAAGAACAAATTTTAAAAAGTGATAGACCCAGCACTCCTCAGTTTTGCTTACACAAATCCAAAACCACTAATGGCAAAGGAAGGGACTAGGGACCATGGGTTGTAGAATTATTTCAAACCCTGCATTTGCACAATCATCCTTATCAGTGATTTTACAAAACTATATACGGTAGTTTTCTAACAGCACTAAACACATGAGGGTATGGATTTTGAAACATCCAGGTTCCCCCACTTTACCCCACATGTCCACCGCCATTGATTAGTTAATTGATCATCTAACTGCTCTTGAAGGTCAATTAGGTTTAGTGATTAAGGTGCTGGATTAGAAACTAGGAGACCATGAGTTTAGTCCTCTGCCAGGGATGCAGTTGGGCTGGGTGTCCTTGGGCCAATGTCTCTCAATGTAACCCATCTCATGAGATTGTTAGTGTAGGGAAAATAGGAAATGGAACCATTGTGCATGCCATTTTGTGTTGTACAAGAGTAGAGACGGGATATAAATCAAATAATGCATTTTTTAAAAAAAAATTCAAACCAAATACCACTGAAACTTATTAGAAAGGTGGCCTGCAATTTCTGAGAAAGAGCAGGTATGGTGGCTGAGTCCAGCTTGAAGCAACTAGACTCTCCCAGTGCCACAGATAGAATGACCCAGGAAGGCAGTGGCCTAGGACCAGAGAAGAGGTTATGTCCTTTCACCACCTTGATTCTAAGATGGACCCACCCCCTCTAGTTCATTGGCATCAAGGTGGGCAGTGAAATGCGGCAGATCATACACAGCCTAAGATTGGTTGCTCTGGATGTAATCATCATTTATTTATAATTTATCAATCAAATCTGTAATCCACCCAACTCATAATGATTCTGGGCAATGTACAAGATAAAATCATTCCAGTACAATAATAAGAAATAATGTGACCTTGGAGAATAAGCTACAAAACATATTAATACAATTTTCCTAATCTAGTGCTGGTGAGGAGAAAGGCAGCCAAGTCCAAATCTCATTTAAAAGACAACTCACTTGAGGTAACTCAAACTTCAAGGATGATACTGTTATAGAGGCCAACCACCTCACCAGAAGAGCAAGTCATCTAGGTCTCAGCATGTGGCATTATTTTAAAGATGACACCTGAAGCACACCCATTCTGTCAGATCTTACCAAATGGGCAGAAGCTGTGGGAGGAAGGACACACCTAGGTCTTTGAATTGCACCTGAAAGCTTACATAGCAATAATGTTACATGGATGAGCTAATCTGCACTTAAAATTGCTTGCTCCACCACCTTCTGGACAAGCTGCAGCTACCAAGTGATCTTTAAGAGGAGTCCATGTGAAGAATACTACAAAAAATAGTCCCCATACAAGGTGACTAAAACAAGAATGACCATGAGAATGGATTCATATCTCAGGAAAGGCACAATTGAAAACTAAAGTTAGAAAATCCTTGATAATGGGAGAATCTAAAATGCACAGTCACTAAGCCTTTTCAGGTCTGAGTTTAAGCCTGTTCCTCCCCATCCAGGCCCAAATACGGTGTCTCGTGCAGGACTGAGTGGGAAATAAAAACAATGTCATGGGGATAGATCAGAATATGAAAACAAGGAAAGGCCCAGGGTCTACGTACTAATGATCAGAGCATAACACATATGGCAAGTATGACTTAAGGGGAGACCTAGTCAGATGAATCCCATGACTGGAGTACAGCAGTTACGTACAAATAGTTTAAAAGGAACAGAAGTAACAGAAAAAGAGGAAGGATTGCACTCTATGTTAAAAATATCCATTCTTGTTTAGAAATCCAAATGAATGAACTTAACAATCCTATCTGGGTTACAATAAGTAGAGGAACAAATAAAAGCAATATTGGTGTTAGTGTCTACTATCGCCCACCCAACCAAGGAGATGATGCAGATGATGCCTTCCAAAAACAAACTGTAGAGCTTTCAAAGAGGCATGAAATTGCAGTGATGGGAGACTTTAATTACCTTGACATCTGTTGGGAAACAAACTCTGCCAAGCATGGTTCTTCCAGGAATTCCTGACTTGTCTTGCTGACAACTTTTTCTTTCAGAGGGTGGAAAAAGGCCCAGGAGGATCAGTTACCCTTGACATGATACTAATCAAAAGGGAATACTTAGTCGGGGAAGTGGAAACAGAGGGAACATCTGGGGATAGTAATCATGTAATACTGGAGTTCTTGATTTAAGAAAAACTAAAACTGAGGGTTGTCAAAACATGTCTTGTACTTTATAAAGCAGATTTTAAAGTAAATCTGATAATTAAGTAGGGTCTTGTTCCAAGGGAAGCTAGTAAGAAAAGGAGCTCAAGATGAGTGGGAGTTCTTAAGGAAAAGGAAATTACATGTATTTCAGCTGCTCAATGAAGACACAGAAGCGTTGCTTGAGCAGGGTCCGTAAGATTATCTGGGACCCTTCACATCCTCTTCACGACCTGTTTTCCTTGTTACCTTCTGGGAGGAGGCTTCGTGCTATCCGTAGCAGAACATCCAGATTCAGCCATAGTTTCATTCCATACAGCATTAACCTTGTGAACTCTCAAGCTTCCTCCTTCCGTTATATATTCAAGATGGACAGTATTTAATATTTATTTGTTATGTATATGTAGGGGTGTGGGTCTATATATGTGTGTATATAGTATGGTTTAGATGTGTGTCGTGTATGTGTTCCACTTTGAGAGCGGGCAACTAAATTTCATTTCTGATGTGTGCCATTGTGCCCACTGTAAAAAAAGTGATAATAAAGCTTATCTTATCTTATCTTATCTTATCTTATCTTATCTTATCTTATCTTATCTTATCATCTTATCTTATCTTATCTTATCATCTTATCTTATCTTATCTTATCTTATCTTATCTTATCTTATCTTATCATCTTACACAATTCTATACTCTCCAGAAAGGGGGGAGGGAATATGTATTCCATCTGAAAATTGTGATCAGTAAGAAAAAGCCAAAATATGAAGTTTGAAACTGAGAAAGATGACACTGAGAAACATAATCAAGGATTGCCTCTTTATTTTGAATGACTATCAATCTCCAGAAACAATAACTGCATTCTAGAATAATGAAGGAACTGCTTGGTGCTCAGACTGAATCCTAATATTGTCCTAATATTTCCAAAATATCTTTTGGGAATCCCAGGAGAATGAATGAAATGGTAGTTAATTAAAGGAGAACAGATATCCTTAACTTCAAAAGGGAAGAAAGGCTGTGGTCAGGAGAGATATGAAAAATTATAGAACAGTCTGACATACATGCCCACAAAAACTCTAAAGCAGCTCATAAATCATTCTGTAAGCAGCTTGAAAATATAATGGTAATTAATTTTTTTTAAAAAAAACATGGATTTGTTAAAATAGATCCAGACTAATACTATCTCACTTTGTGATCCAATAGCTTTCTTAATTAAGAATCAAATAGCTTTCTTAAGAGTTTCTGGGAATTCTGTAGATATAATACACTTTGACTTCAGCAAGGCATTGGATAAAGTACTTTATGACATGCTGATTATCAAGCTACTTAGATGTGGGCTGGCTGACATTAAAATTTAGTGGACACGTAGCTGGCTTGAAAATTGTACCCACAGTGGTTATCAGTGGTTATTCAGCAAATTAGAGATAGGTGCCAAGTGAGGATACTATGAAGATTAGCCCTGGCTGAGTATTCTATTTTTTATTATTTTCATTAATTATTTGAATGGAGAGCTAGAGAAGATTTTTTATCAAAATTGCAAATAACAAGGCATATCCTAGAAGATAGAAATAAAAAGCAAAATACCGGTAATCCTGATAAGTCAGAGAAATGGACTAAGAAAATAATATTAAACAGAGGCAAATTCAAACTTCTTCACTTAGAAACAAGTCAAATGCATGCTACAGATATAGGTTAGTGTATATTTGTTTTTGTAATAGAATTTGTGAGAAAAGATCTTGGAAAGTTCATTCAGTCATTCATTATGTTTCTTCCAATTCTTTTGTGATCCAATGACATCATTTTGTCAGAATAATAGAAATTCTGCAATGATATGCCTTCACATTATAGGTTCAAAATATTTAACATTTAGCTTCATTATTTGTGCTTCCAATGTGTAGTTTGATTTATTTTTTTTGTGCCTTCAGGTCAAGGTCAACTTCTGGCAACGTCCTGAACGATTCCCTGTAGTTTTCTTGGGAAAATTTCAAAAATGGTTTGCTGTTCCATCTACCTAGAACTGTGGTGACGAACCTATGGCACACGTAGCACAGGTGGCACGCAGAGCCCTCTCTCTTCAAATGTGCACCATTGTCCCAGTCCTAGGCCTTCAGCTGGGCTTGATAAAACCTTTTTGCTTTCGGCCTCCGCCACCGTGTGCAAAAAAAAAATTAAAAAATGGCGATATCTGTTTTCCTCCATGAGTTCATGCTGAGGTAAAGCTAATCCTAAATGCAATTTTCCTCCAATGGGATTTCCCCATATATTTTGCTATAAAATTTTTAATTTTTATTTATTTATTTTAATCCCATTTATATCCCGCCCTTCTCCGAAGACTCAGGGCGGCTTACAGTCTAAGCACAAATCAAATGTGCTTAGTAATAACCTTCATTCTATGTATATGCCTGCTTATTAGGGCTTTCGCCCGCCCCCCCAGCGGCATTATTACAAAGTCAGCTTATTGCCCCTAACAATCTGGGTCCTCATTTTACCTACCTCGGAAGGATGGAAGGCTAAGTCAACCTTGAGCCTGGTGGGATGCGAACCTGCACTAATTGCAGGCAGCTGGTGTAGATAATTCAGTTTAGAAAATTCAGTGCCCTCCTAACCATACCCAAGCACTCCAAATTTGTTGGCAATGTCCATTTTGCTCTATGAGTTCATGGTGACCTAACCCAAACCCTAACCCTAAGTGGAATTTTTCTCCAATGGGATTTTCCCTTCTATTTTACCAGGAAACATATATAGAGCAGGCCAGAAAAGTAGGTGGCCTCCTAACATAACCTAAGCACTCTGAATTCATTGGCAATGTCCATTTTTCTCTATGAGTTGATGATGACCTAACCCTAACCCTAGATGGAATTTTCCTCCAATGGGATTTTCCAATGTATTTTACCTGGAAACATAGATAGGGCAGCTTAGAAAAGTAACTGCCGTCCAAACCATACCCAAGTATGTTGAATTTGTTGGCAATGTCAATTTTGCTCTATGAGTTCATGGTGACCTAACCCTAAGTGGAATTTTCCTCCAATGGGAATTTCCCTTCTATTTTACCAGGAAACATATATAGGGCAGGCCAGAAAAGTAAGGGGCCTCCTAACATCACCTAAGCACTCCAAATTTGTTGGCAATGTCCATTTTTCTCTATGAGTTCATGGTGACCTAACCCTAACCCTAAGTGGAATTTTCCTCCAATGGGATTTTCCCATGTATTTTACCTGGAAACATAGATAGCTCATCTTAGAAAGGTCAGTGCCCTCGTAAACATACCCAAGCACCCAGAATTCATTGGCGATGTCCATTTTGCTCATTGAGATCATAGTGACTTAACCCTAACCCTAAGTGGAATTTTCCTCCTATAGCATTTTCCCATGTATTTTACCAGGAAACATAGATAGGGCAGGCAAAGAAAGTGACTGCCCTGCTAGCCATACCCAAGCACTCCAAATTCGTTGGTGATGTCCATTTTTCTTTATGAATTCATGGTGACCTAAACCTAACCCTAAGTAGAATTTTCCTCCAATGGGATTTTCCCATGTATTTTACCAGGAAATATGGATAGGGCAGGCTAGAAAACTCAGTGCCCTCCTAACCATACCCAAGCACTTCAAATTCGTTGGCGATGTACATTTTTCTCTATGAGTTCATGGTGACCTAAACCTAACCCTAAGTAGAATTTTCCTCCAATGGGAATTTCCCATGTATTTTACAAGGAAACATAGATAATGCAGTTTAGAAAAGTCAGTGCCCTCCTAACCATACCAAAGCACTCCAAATTCGTTGGCAAAGTGCATTTTTCTCTATGAGTTCATGGTGACATAACCCTAACCCTAAGTGGAATTTTCCTCCTATAGCATTTTCCCATGTTTTTTACAAGGAAACATAGATAATGCAGCTTAGAAAATTCAGTGCCTCCTAACCATACCGAAGCACTCTGAATTCATTGGTGATGTCCATTTTTCTCTATGAGTTCATGGTGACGTAACCCTAACCCTAAGTGGAATTTTCCTCCAATGCAATTTTCCCATGATTTTACCTGGAAACATAGATAGGGCAGGCTAGAAAAGTAAGTGCCCTCCTAATTATACCCAAGCACTCCGAATTCATTGCCGATGTCTATTTTTCTCTATGAGTTCATGGTAACCTAACCCTAACCCTAAGTTGATTTTTTGTGCAATGGGATTTTTCCATGTTTTTTACCTGGAAACATAGATAGCTCATCTCAGAAAAGTCAATGCCCTCCTAAACATACCCAAGCACTCCAAATTCGTTGGTGATGTCCATTTTGCTCCATGGGTTCATGATGACCTAACCCTAACCCTAAGTGGAATTTTCCTCCAATGGGATTTTCCCATGTATTTTACCTGGAAACATAGATAGGGCAGGCTAGAAAAGTCAGTGCCTTTGTAACCATACCCAAGAGTTTTTTGGTGATGTCCATTTTGCTCTCTGAGTTCATGGTGACCTAACCCTAACCCTAAGTCCATGGTGGTAAACCTATAGGACGCATGCCACAGATGGCACGTAGAGCCCTCTCTCTGGGCACTCGTGCCTTCGCCCTAGGCCTAGGCCTTTAGCTCGCTTTTTTAAAACCTTTTCTCTTTAGGCGTCTGCTGCCATGTGCAAAAAAAAAAAGAATCAATCAATTTTAACTTCTCCTGGGAAAAAGAAGATCTTGCAAAGTTGGAATTAATGGATTGAACTTTTTAGTCCCACCCAGTCTGCCGTTACCACCGCAGCCACACCCACCCAATTGGTCACACCCACCCAGCACCCGACAATACATAATTGGGTTTTGGGTCGCAGTTTGGACACTCAATCTCTAAAAGGTTCCCCATCATTGACCTAGAACTAAGGTTGAAAGTCTGGTGCAAGTCACCCAGCTGGCTTCCTGCCCGAGGCAAAACTGAACTCAGTCTCTTGGTTTTTTTCCTGGTATCTTAACCACTATATCTAATTAGCTCTTTAGTTTGATTTTACTTCATCAATATTGAGCTAGCTGTTATTATAGTTCATATTATTCCCAACAATTTTCTTCAGCATCTCACTTTTAAAGTAGCATTCTTTTTCTTCCTTCTTCTTCTTCTTCTTCTTCTTCTTCTTCTTCTTCTTTTGCTTTATTCATCCTTTCTTATGGTCACAGCCATGTCACTAAATGCCTTTGTTGTCATTGTGATGTTTTTAATATAAATATGAGCCATGATGTCAATGTCAACTATTAATGAACAGATAGATTTTCTTCAGGATAATCTAATCCCAGAAGAAAGCAACCATGAATAAGGGATGAACCGTTGGAAGACTGCTGGTTGCTCTCTTTTCTTTCACTTTTCCCACTGTTACAGACTTCTTAGGACAGGGGTGTCAAACTCAATTTCATTGAGGGCCGCATCAGCATTGCAGTTGCCCTCAGGGGGCCGGGTGGGTATGGCCAGGGTGGGCGTGGCCTACTGAGTGGGCGTGGCTAGAGTATGTATGGCCTACTGGATGGGCATGGCCAGCTCTACATCGTTCGCATCAAGGGTGCCTATGGGGGCCTGGGCAGGAGTGGGACAGATCTGAGGGTCTCTGGCAGAAGGAGGGTCTCTGGGCCAGGGCCAAGGTAGTGGGGGCCGTTCCCTCACTGTTTCCAGGATGGCTTCGCGGGCCACATGAAACCACTTCGCAGGTCGCATCCGGCCCCCGGGCCTTGTGTTTGACATGTCTGTCTTAGGAGAAGTAGGATTTGCATAACATCCAAACAATGACAATTTGAGCCTGGCCATTTCTGCCTGAAGTGAAAATTCTGAATTGATTTGTTCTGTGATCTATTTGTTTTCTTGGCTTTCTATGGCATTCTCAGAAATCTTCTCAATACAAAGTATAAAAGTATCAAGACTCTATTCTGCTTCTTCGAATTTCACTTCCATAGATGCTACAGAGAAAATGTTGACCTGAATGATTCTGAACTTGATAGGTATAAATACCGTACATCACAGTATCTGAATACATTTTCCAAAGTCTTCATTGCTATTTAACCAAGTTCTCGTTGTGGCATATTTCTTGAAAGCTGGTCCCTTTACCATGGATAGTCTATAAAGCAGAAGCTATTCTCCACTTCAGTTTCTCTTATGACAGTTCTAAGACTGGTTCCTGTACCTGTTGTTATTAGTTTGGTCTTCTTTATATTTAATCTTAGAGCCATTTTTACTGTACTCCTTGATTTCATGGTTAAAGTTTGTAGATCATTTCCTTTTTCAGCTATCAGAATGGTGTCAACAGTGTAGTACAGGTTATTGATGTTGCCTCCTTCAGTTTTAAATGGTTTTTTTTGTACTTTTGTGTTTTGCCTAAATCTGTCATAGTTTTTTTTTTCTAAAATAGCAAGTGTTTATTTTATGACTATCATCCCTGTGATTTTTTTTAGTTTTATTGATAATTCAGATAAATTCAACAGCTTAATAGACTGTAAATTATTTAGCATTTCCTTTTTTGGAATATAAATAACTTTTTTCCAGTCCACTGGCAGCTGCTGGGTTTTCCACTGCAAATAAGCAGAGTGATATGACTGCAAAAAAGGCAAATGTAATTTTACCCTATATCAACAAAATTCTAATTCCAATCACAGGAAGTAATTGTTTTTGTTTATTCTGCTTGCGTCCCCAGCTGAGTACTGTTTGTTTCCAAATGATTCAGAAAAACTGGAACAATTTCAGAGAATTGCTACAAGGTTCATTTGAGGACAAGAAACCAAGTCCTGTGAAGGCAGTCTGAAGGAGTTCAATTCAATCTGAGGAAAAAAAGGAAAGAATATGATAAGACTCTTCAAATACCAGAACAGGTGTCACATAAAAGATCCCAACCTACTTTCTCTCATTCTGGAGTGCAAGATTTGGAATTCTGTAATGAATATAAGTTACAGGAAAGCATATTCTGATTGAACATTAAGGGACTAATCCTATCAGTAAAAGTAATTTGAAAAGGAAACCAATTATAGAGAGAATTGGTAGACCCTCTTTCAATGAATATGCTGGAGTAGAGGGAACATCTCCCTGTGATAATTCAGTTCAAATTTCTGTCTAAGCAGAAGGAAGGGCTCAGTGACCTAAATAACCCCTTCCAATTCTACAATATTCTACAACGGACCGTCACTGTTTATACTCAACTTACTGCTCAATTGCTTTCAACTTGCTTCTTTATTTTTCCTGTTTAGTTTGAGTGGGATATTTTTCACCCTGCCTTTTTCTGCCAATCTTATCGTGAATCAACTTGGATTGTTCAATCCTGGAATGTTTTCTCAACGTTAGCTAAAAGCTTAAAAACTTGTTGCTGGAATCAATAGCCAGAACATTCTTACAGTGAAAATAACAAAGGAGCGATCACTTATGTGACAATAATGTAATCATTTAAAACTGCTATAAGATGTCAACTATATCCCTTAACATCATTATTATCATTTATTTTAATTAGCCATTAATTTATTTAATATTATTTTGAATGTCTTCATTGTTTTATTTTTGGCGTATTGTTTTTCTATCTATGTGGTCACTAGGAGTTGACAACAATGTGATGGCACATAGTTGTTTGCTACGTGATATGATATAGATTTTTTTTAACCACGCATGAAATTTTCCAATTTTGAAATAAAGAGTTCTTCTCTCTCTCCATAATCAAGGTGCTGGTAATGACCTATAAAGCCCTAAATGGCTTGGGTATGGACTATCTAAGGGAACACCTGCTGCCGGCATCATCTTCCCATCGTCCTGTGTGCCCCCACAGGGAGGGCCTTCTCAGGGTACCGCCGGTTAATGAATGCCGGCGGGTTATTCCCAGGGGAAGGGCGTTCTCTGTGGGTGCGCCTGCCCTATGGAACCAACTACCCACAGAACTTAGGACTGCCCCCGACCTTCGCTCATTTCTCCGGGACCTGAAAACTTGGCTCTTTGATCTGTTTGGTCCAGACTGTGGGGTTGTTAATTTAACTGGGTTTTAGATTTACTCTTGGGGCTTGAATTTAATTTAATTGTTTTAATTGATTTTAATTTTTGTATTTCATGGTTTTAACTGCCCTGTAAACCGCCCTGAGTCCTACGGGAATAGGGCGGTATACAAATTCAATAAAATAAATAAGTAAAATAATCACTCTTAAAAAACAAAAAAGAGAGAAAGCAGCCTTGAAAGTTATCAGTGCCAGCAAAGCTTCTGCTTAAGCGGACGGTTTTCAACATAAGACATTAGGAACTCTATAAAATGCTACACATGGCTTTATTTAGCAGCCTGCCTTGTTCTGCCCATGCCAATCCTGGCCAATGCTGCAATCAGGCATTTTTTGTAATAAGAACATTAAGTTAAAGATTGCAAACTATACTGCTCCTGGCTGAGGGAAAACAACCTTTTTTATGAGGTGCTTTCAGAGACTTTTTTTACTTTGCACAATAAAGACAAAAATATTGTATTCTTTCTTAAAGAGAAGCAATAATAAGTGTGTGTGTGTGTATGTGTGTGTATACGAGAGAGTGAGCGCATTCATGTATACATACAGGCAAACCAAACACACCAACCCTGCAAACAAACAATAAAGTAAAACATAAATAGAAGATAATGGCTGCAATGGTAAACTGAACTGATTATATAACTTCTGCCTGGTGTACATAAACATGATTTTTTGCAAAGAAGGATGTTCATTAGCCCAACTCTTTTCTCTTACCCCCAATAAACACAATCAGTATTACTGCCTTAACAAGTCTCCTGCGGAGCACAAAGGATGACTTGCAGAGTAAATCCCCTAAGATGGCTGCTGAACAGTAGGAGGATTTTTCTCTCCTGCCAACAATCTGCTGGTTTTGTTGACAAAGCTGGTTCTTTGGCAATGTTGCTCCCTGGATTTGAATGGGAGCACTTAGGAATAACCCTAGACAACTTTCAGATGACCACGGACCCACCTGGGAAGAGGGAACTTGAAGATTGCCATTCTCAGTAGGAACCAGCAGAAAGTCAGGTCATCCACCTTTGCCTCTAGTCTAATCATGTGGGTTTTTTAAGCATGTCTGGATTTTAACCATTTGAATGCTGATTTATTCTTTAAAAAAACCTTTCTAGAGTTTTTATCTGTTTTCTCTGTCTCTTTCTTTTGATTTTGCATTTTATTAATTTGTAAAAAGTTTGGAGCTTTTTAAAAAATTTCTTTTAGTTTTGGATTGAAATTTCCAAAAAACATCCTTCCTGTTTTTCTATCCATTTTTTTCACTGTGAGGAATATCACTTCATTCTTTTTTCCCTTTCCTTGGAGAGTTTTCTCATCTCCAATTGCTAAGCTACAAGAGAGCAAAGAGTATATCTATTTACAAACAAGATACTGTGGCTGACATTTGAGAAAAGACTGTTTTATAACATACAAATCCAATTTATTTTTTTAAAAAAAAACTTTGACAAAATAATAATGGCTACAAAGAATGCCCAGTTGCAAGTAACTGTAATTAAACCAGACTTACAAAAGTAACTTGGTTTGAAATTGGCAAATTTGGGGGAGAAGACTGAAAGAAACATGGACCTTACAGACTTATAACTCGGTAAATGGATAAGTAATGAAGGTTTCCCTTAAAAAGATTAAAGAAGATTGGAGAATGGATTTATTCTACTCAACTGAAAAACAATTTTATCTGGATTCTTTTGGGAAGACAGATCAATTTTGGAAAATGGACTTATTATAGTTAACCAGACAACAATTGATAAGAGATGTTATTAAGAAGCAAACAAGGATATTTGAACCAGGACAAATCAGAGTTAACTGTGGGATAACTTGGGATAGATAAGAAGCCATGGTAAACTTTCTATGAATTGTATACAATAATACATTTTTAACAGAGGATTTTGAAATTTTTATCTTGTCTTTTTGTTGTTGTTGTTCTACCTGTTAACTATTTTGTTATTAATATAATAGATAGATGACAGGTTAATAATTTGCAAATAGAATTAGAAGTTTAAACATTTTGGGCCTGTTTCACAAAGGGTGGGAAACTAATATTGTTCAGTATATTTATCAGTATTCAACTAGGTGGAATAATAGTTGTATATGTGTTTGTATCCTTTTTTATTACACAACTTTTAATGTATTATTTGTTTGTTTTTGTTTCTGTAAAAAACACTTTTTTTGAATAAAAATAAAAATTTAAAACAACAAAAGAGAATCTTCTGCTTTTGTAAGCATCTTCACCATCATATCTATAAACAATTTCATGGATTTTCCAAGGTTCTCTGCATCTGATATGCCATTCCATCAGTAGTGTAGTCTCTGGGAAGAACTGAATTTTCAACCAGTATGTTATCATCATTTTCCAGGTTCTAAGCTGAATCTGAGGCATTCCTTTCTAAATTCTCAGTTCGGCATTTGATATCCCACTAAGTGCAGCATTTCTACCACATCTGAACCATTCTCAGCCTATTTTCAGTAATGCTTAGGATACTTCTTAAAGTCAATGAAAATTAAAACTTTCAAGAAATTAATGGCATAGGGATGGTTAAGCAAAAGAAGGATAACCACAGTAGTCCATTTACTGTAAAAGTGAACAAGCATTCTTTATGACTACTAACTCCTATCTTGATATGTTTATAACCAGTTTGGTAAATTTGACATAGAAAAACCTGGTAATAAGGTATAGAACCCTCTATGTGTTTTCATTAAAAATTCTGAAAGTTATAATCCCAAACTCATCTAAAACAATTCCTAATTGGGAAAACCTGTGATGATAGGATATAAAGTTGACTTGTAAAGGTTCAGTTATGGCTGACATATTCATAATATAAGGAGAGCCAGTTTGGTGTAGTGATTAAGGGAACAGGCTAGAAACCAGGAGACGATGAGTTCTAGTCCTGCCTTTGGCACAAAGACTTTTGGGTAACCAATTACTCCCTCTCAGCCCTAGGAAATAGGCAGTGGCAAACCACTAGTCTAGGCAGTTGCCAGTAATCAACACCAAAGGCACCTGCACAAATACACACACACTTCATAATAATAGGTTTTTATTTCAATAGTTAAACCCATATAAATCTCACTGATTTCCCTCCTATTTTTCCAGTTTGAACCTTTCCTCTTTTAAAAAGTAGTCCATTTAGGGAAATGTACAATTATTTAATATTTTGTAAAACTTTGCATTAAAGAAACTAATTACTTTTCCAATCTATTGTGCAATTAGCATGTTTGATGGGAAAGTAGGGGTGGGGACAAGACAAAATATGCAAATGCCCGCAGAACACACATGGGGAAAACTCCAAAACAAAACAGGGATTGCTTTTGTGTGAGAATGGAAAGTTTTAAAATGCCTTTAAGTATTTGATTACTGCTCACATTTTTACCTCTCTGATTTATCATTGTTTTCTTGGGAACTCCTGATCTTTAGTTGTAGTTTATTTGTGCAGTAAATTGTGCATAATGTTAATGAGACTAGTATGAAGTCTCAAGGGGCTTCTGGCCATGAGTTGTCTAATATTTATTATTCATTATTCTTATTACTTGTTATTTATTATCATGATTAGTTTTGTAAACAACTCTATGCCTGGAGTGATCAGGATGCCATTTTAAAAACTGTAGGCTGCATTCATCCATGGTTGCAAGAACCAGGTTTCTAAGAGAAATCAGTGTGATATGAATGTGCCTGAACAATCAGTGATGTTCTTAAAAGGGTTCTGTTTATGCTACATTCCAGCTGCAGATCTGGAAGGCAAAAGATTTGATGGCATACATCACAAGCAGACTACTAAGAATGACATCTGGCTTTATTTCTGACATACTAGGAGACTCAAAAATTGCAATCTTAAAATTTGAGAATTACAATCTAGTAACAAGTCTCTGGCTCACATCAGAGCAGAGGCTCGATCCGCCATTCTGCAAGCGTGTCTGCCGGCAGAGGCTCGATCCGCCGTTTTGCAAGCCGCCGGCAGAGGCTGGATCCGCCGTTTTGCAAGCCTCCGCCGCCCCATTCTCTCAATGGGAGGCTTGCTTCGGCTGCTTTTCTTTTGGCAGAGCCATCCATACTGGAGGTGGATGGGGGCAGGGCTTGTGCACGTTTTGCCTTGTTTTGCGCATGCGCGTGCCTGCATGCACGCGCGCGCACATTTTGCGGCTCCCACTTTTTTGTGTTTGTGACGGAACCGGTTCTGAGTGGCTCTTTGCCTTTTTCCGGTTGCCGACCCCTGACCTAGATCCAAAAAATATGGAATAGACTTTAGCATTTTCTAGTGCCCCTGGCCATTTTTAAAATGATTGTGCATCTCATTATAACAACATAATGATGGCTGGATCACTCTAAAACAGTGTTTCCAAACTTTGGAACTTTAAGATATGTGGACTTCAACTGCCAAAATTCCCCAGCTATGTGAAATAACTGTTATAATAATTCAGAATTTCACTGATAATTTTTCAGTGCTATTGTTTGAATACAAGTGGAACCTGCAAAAATAAAACAAAATGATACAGTATGCAGAATATTCCTATTCACATTCCCTATCTGACCAGCACATAAGACAAGCTCATAAGAAACCTACTTCTGATGAGTTGTGATACAATAAGTATTATTTGATACACGTGTAAGAGTGTGATTGCATTGGAGTTCTCAAAATATTTGAGACTTGAATTCTATGACTAAGAGAATCTGCAACTTTGCTATAGAAATCCTCAAGAGCAAACGTCTGCATGCCACCCATCAAGGAGATGCTCAGCTTCTTGTATGAGAAGCGAAATGTTTTCAAAGAAAAAAAAACACAAGAAAGGCCAGTTGCCTTTTGGAAAAAGCACCAATAGGATATCTTGAGACAATGCATACAGAGTTCTAGCTTTGAAAAAGTAGAATAGGTAACAAGGAAGAAGCAAGTAAAAGAAAATGTTATCTGCAAGCAAACAAGTTCCTTTCTCTGGCAAGATTGCTCATTAGGTTTGCAGATTACTCATCAAAGAAATTAAGGTTTTTTATTTATGTATTTGATTTATATCCTGCCTTTCCTCTAGGAGCCCCAGGTGCATATAATGCTTCTTTCTCTTGTTTTTTTTCACCAGAACAACAACTTATAAGGTAACAATAATAATAAACCTTTATTGTCAAAGTACAACATGTGTACATTGAGATTAGCTGAGCCTCCCCCCCCCCCGTGCTCTCTCCCCCCAACACACAGTGACAACAAACCTTCCATCCCACCACACTATGTGAACCAACTACACCACACACCGGCCTCCCAAGTCAATTCTGCATAAGATTATGTCCCATTTAAAAGCCTAACAGCCCACGGATAAAAGCTATTTTTCAGCCTGTTGGTACGGCTGGCTATATTCCTATATCTCCTACCGGATGGTAGGAGAGTAAAGAGATACCGTCCAGGGTGTGAGTCATCCCCGCGAATCTTCCTCACTCTTCCAACCTGACCCTAACGTGATAATCTTCCATGCCTGACAAAGTTATGCCTTTGCTACATATATTGTTTCATTATACAAGCTGTTCCATTAACTTAATAAATCAGATGCTGAGCTTTTCTGTAAAGCATCCAATCATCTGGGCCATGGCTTCCCAGAGAGAAAAGCTTGCAGAGCTAGGAACTCTCAAAGAAAATCCAGGATGACAGTAGAGGAGCTGTTGTAGTTACCTAATCGATGTAGTGTGCGTCAGCCCTGAGCTGATTAAAAATAGAATGAATTGCACAAGTGTCAGAAAGCTGAAACTATGGACAGCATGTCTCTCTTTTGATGCTGCACTGTATGGCAGTCCTCAAGGCCAGTAGGACACGTATGTGTGTTCCTATTCTTGCCCTGTTCCCAAAAGTAGGTTAAAAGTGATTGCTGCCAGATGAGCTCTCCATTTTTAATTTGCCTTTGCTGTCCTTGGGGAGACTGGGATGGTTTCACCCACCACAACCACCACCACTACCTGAAACAGGGCACTCACTATTACAAAAAGATGAGAACCTCTATTTCAGCTCATCTTCTGCCCTGCCATTAAACCAGAAAGTATGAGAGTTTAACACAAATACCAGTGGGAGAGCAAAACTGTGCAAATTAAGGTCAAAACTAAATCCTGCAGGTAATGAGATGTCAGTTTAAGGAGTACAAGCTGCAAGGGAATATAGGGCAGGCTCATTATTAGACTGCTTTAAAAAATGAATAATAAGCCCTACCTACACAAAAGCCTGTTCCTTACTGTATAGCCAAGGCATTTCTTAATCTGTTTCAGCAAGTGATGAAGAATAGGTTGAAAAGAAAAAGCGGGTATAGAGGCTGAAAATGTTGCACCACCTACGAAGGACTGCTCTGAATAGACTCTATTCAATAGAGCAACAGAGTACTGAGGTATCCATTTGTCAATTGCGTTCTGTCGTGTCTCATTTTTATTTATTTTTTCCTTTTTGGCAATTTCAGAGCACTTTTCAGTGCCAAAAAACTGTATGCACTACAATAGTGCATATTTACTCAACAGTTAATCACATTAATCTCATTTATTGTAGCTAGTGCACTTGAACTGTACCTTTAATACCATCAACATCAACAAACCATAATTCCAGTGGTTTCAGGGTCCAGGGCAGGCCTCACCAACTGACCTCACTGGGTTTGATAACCATCATGAGGAAAGGAGAAATCTCTAGGCTTCTCAAGAAATAAGAACCTGGTTTCCTTGAACTGGAACGTTCTTTGAACTGACATGTCTTTCAGTTTTCAGTTGTATCAAAACATGCAATTCAATATTAAATATGCTTCTTGAGAATAAGATTGATTAAATAAAACATCCTTCAGGAGAGAATGTGGAAAACTAAAGTTGTTGCAAAGGTAAAATATTAGCAACATTTACAGAATCATCGTTGAAGAAAGGATAATGTACATATGCAACAAAACTCTCTAATTATATTGCAGTAAGCCATGTGGAAACATATATAGTTTATTAATATGATAGTTATAGTTTATCATTTCATGTTCCCATATAAATCTTCAGGTTTCTTCCAGATGAAGTTATTGATATTCTGTCGTCTGGGTAGAATTGGTCAGAAAGTGAGGTGGTATTTCCTTTGAATTTGGGATTCTCTCGAGTTTTGGGAACTCAGTAACTAGGTAGAGATCCTTTGAAATCTGATCCATGCCCTTTCTGGCTCCTTTGGGCAACAGGTGAGACATGGGCATGTGGATCCAGAAATTCATGCATCTCTGGTGACAATTGTAATGTGACCTGGCATGGAGAAAATGGATGTTGGGATCAAAATTTGGATCCAGTCATGTGATTACTACTAGACCTCTGAGTGGCATTCAGAATTATCAACCATAGTATCCTTCTAGGTCGTTTGTAAGAGTGGAAGCTGAGAGCAATATTCTCTGACATTTCACTCCTATTTCAGTGAACAATTCCAGTTGGTTGCCATGAGGGGAAATACTCAACTGTATGGTTATGCCTATGTAGGGTTAATCATGCCTTGGTTGATCCAGACTTTGGTTCTCTCTCCCATATTTTTTAACATCAGTATGAAAGTGCTAGGACAGATCATCTGGAACTTTGGGATAAGGTGCCATCAATGTATCAATTATTCATCCTCATACCAGGCAGAGCCTGAGATGCTATGGAAGTTTGAACTAATGCTTGGAAGCTGTGACATTCATCTGGATGAGATGAAACAAGCTCAGATTAAATCTTACCAATAAAGAGTAGCTATTTATCTAGAAAACCTAGAACAATGTGACATATTGTTCCCATGAATGACTCTCCATGAGGTCATATTCTCTCCAAATAAGGTAGTTCGTAACTTATTTCCAAATAAGGTAGTTTGTGACTTACTTGTCCTCCTAGATTCTAGATTCTAGCTCAAAGAGCAGGCAGATGTTATGACTGGAAGGATACTTTCTGTAGCTTTGGTTGGTACACCAATTATAATACTGCTTGCACCAGAATATCCTGTTAACAATAACTCCTGCTTTGATTACTAGTTCATATTGATTATTACATTCAAAACCATATGTGGTCCAGCACCAGGATATATCAGGTGATACCTTGTCAGAATGAAATTTGCCCGTTCAGTCAGGACATTAAGAGAAGATCTGTTGTGAATCATTTCTCCTTAAGAGAGGCATGGGTCATGAAATAGGTAATAGAGCTTCTCAGTAGTAGCTCCCAGCCTCTGGAATACTCCTCTTCCAGAAGTCCACAAGGCTCCTATCCTAGTTGCAGTTAGAAAACAAATAAAAGAAACGCTTTCTCAGTGGGCTTCAGTTCTGGTTAATTATAGATTGCCTCCAGAAGAGTTCTTTACAATTTTTTGGCTATGGATAATTAGTATTGTTTTGGTATTAACTGTCTTTGCTTGTTAACCACACAGAATCCTTGAAGTTTGAGGCAAATTATAAATATGGTAAATATATTTTAAAAATAAAATATGAAGAGGAACATGGGCAAGAGTCTGATTTTACAGCAGTTTTTTATGTAAATTGCCAATAATCTTTGTGAAGCAATATTAATAATACTGTATCTTACAAGGCCTGATTTTTTCCTGCATAGCACACATCATAAACAACGTGTCTATTATTGCAATAACTCTCATGTTCTCTCAACAGTCAAAAGGTAAGAGAATGAAATAATGTAAATTGCATGAAGATCTTCTTGATATTTATATTTATATATATATATATATATATATATATATATATATATATATATATATGTATGTGTGTGTGTGTGTGTGTGTGTGTGTGTGTGTGTGTGAAATGCTTGTTAACTATTTTAGATTACCTTGCTAGGCCCCAAACATGGGACAAATCTTTATTTCCTGTGTCAGCCTAACCTGAAGGCCATTGACAGGCAGTAGTCACACCGGTGACAGCTCATATTTGTGTAAATTTTAAATTGCTAACAAAGAATTAAGGGAGACTGACTCAGTCTCCCTTAATTCTTTGTTAGCAATTTAAAATTTACACACACACACACACACACACACATATATATATATATATATATATATATATATATATATATATATATATATATATATATATATATATATCCACAATTAGCTTTAGTAGGACAGCTGGAGTTCTTTCCTTTTTTCTAAAAGAATTAATGCTTAAAAAAGTAAAGATCTTGGCAGGACAGGGCCCAGAAAGACTGGTCTTAATAGTCCTCCTCAGAGTGCTTGTGAAGAACCCCCCCAAACCAGGGGTCTTTGAGTTAGCTCCTTCTGGGTAGACTCCAGCTGTACTGAAACCCATTTGCATGCATTCTTAGTCTGACTGCTCTGCTTTGCTCCAAATCCCTGTGTCTAAAGTAAATGACATTGGTCTCTCCGCTTCCATAGGAGATTACCAACAGCTGCATTCTTCTCTAAACTTACTTAACTTCCTTGAAGGAGAAGAGATAAACTTTCTACTCAGATGTTTGAAGGGAGAAATTAGACCCAACTCTGAATGTCTGTCCTCAGAAATGTAGCCCGACTTTTTTCTTTTCATACAAAAATGTAAAATGATTTTGCTTTCTCCTCATGCATAACATAAGGGGGGGGGGGGGAGAGAACTAACGCATACAGGTAGTCCTTGACTTACCACAGTTCATTTAGTGACCATTGAAAGTTATAATGGCACTGTAAAAAGTGAGTTAAGGCCCTTTTTTCACACTTATGACCAACGCTACAGCCCCATAGTCATGTGATCAAAATTCAGTTGCTTGGCAACTGACTCATATCTATGATGGTTGCAGTGTCCCAGGGTCATGTGATCAACTTTTGCAACCTTCTGATAAGCAGAGTCAATGGAGAAGCCAGATTCACTTAACAACCGTGTCACTAATTTAACAACTGCAGTGCTTCACTTAACAACTGTGGCAAGAAAGGTCATAAAATGAGGCAGAATTCACTTAACAAATGTCTTGCTTAGCAACAGAAATTTGGGGTTCAGTTGTGGTTGTAAGTCAAGGACTACTTCTCTACTTTTCTTTAATGCACTAGTTGTTCTTATAGTTATTTTCATATGCACAGATGTTGAGGTTCCTGAAAAACTCATGTGAGCACTTTTAAAAAACTTTCTACTGAGCGCTGACTTTACGAGAACACAGACCCTCTTTCTGCAATCTTAGTTCAAAGTATAGCATAAACTTAGGTGGGTAATAGTACAACTATCTAACTTTCCAAACAGTTTGTTCACACAACTGTCATAGCTAAGAAAGATGTTGCCTTCTAGATTGGTTTAATGTCCCCACTTCTGAATATATTGTTTTCTTTTCATATTTTAAAAAGACAGCTAGTCTGGATGTCAAAGCCAGTAGCTCTCAGTATTTTAATAGTTCAGGACCTATTGGGTGGGTCTGCAGCTTTATTATTATTACTAAGGTTGGTTGCACAGTCAACCAGATGTTTAGACTGGATTTGGTATTATTATCCACCTATTAAGTCCTTCCCAAGGATCCAGGATAGGCAGACGTTATTTGATGATATTAAAGGTATTGCTGAAGGATGTGAGCTGTTCCAAATAAAGCTGCCTTGTTGATTTTGTTAATGCCTATGGTGTTCAAGTGATGCTCAGATGTTTAGGGATTACTTCAAAGGCCTATTTGTATTATCTTTGCTTTCTTTTTCCATGGTCATTCTACTTTTATTTACAGACCTTTGTATTATTATGTGTAAGGAATCTACAATTAGATTCAAGGTCTAAGATTGGTGGAACTGTAATAATTTAAGTCCTAATCAAGGATCTAACCATCTAAGAAGGTAGGCGGTTCCATATTATTATAGTTTGTTGTACACTATTATTTTTATTATGCAACTTAATTTAGAAAATATGATAAACAGAATAGCTCTCTTTGCACTTTCATTAACTGCTTGGAGCAATTTTACTTTTGGATCTTCAGATCCAAAAATAAAACAGACTTTTTAAGGAAGATGTTTAGAAGTCATTCTTGTGATATAATTCCTTGGAGACAGATGAGAATAGTTCTTCATGGACACCCATAATACATTTGTCTGTGTGTGTGTTTCTGAGAATTGCTAAAATCAGACTTAGAACTACTTCTTCCCTAAAATCCTGGAAAGTTATTCTCTAGTTGTGTATAACGAATCTGAAGAATATACAGAAATACAATGAAAAACAGTTTTCTCTTTTCTCTTTCTTTTCACTTCAGACTGGTGTCTGGTGGCTATGGATTCAAAAATTATTACACAATGTTCAAGTAGCGAGAAATGAAGGAACATATTAATCAAATGTTTCAGGTCTAGTATTTGAATTCAGACTTGACAGTGGTTCCACTTTCTAATTAGAGCACTTCCTCACCTCAAAGGAAATGTCCCAGGAAATGAAATGCCTGAACACTAGCTATTTTGTTGGGTGGGAAAGTTTTTCCAGTTGATTTATCCTTTGGGATACATGCTCAGAGGTCTTTATCATAAGGACAGATGGATCCACAATAAAATTGACAACATATTTAATCTATGTCTAACCTGGGTTCTTATAAATCTTTGGAGCACCTGTTCATGAAAAAAAATCACTACATAAATTGGAATTGCTTGTTTATTGTGAAATAAAGAATTGTAAAAGTCAAATGTTAGAAAAAGTTACAAGAGAACCATTGAAATGATACTTTAGCCTTACTGGAATATGGAACACATTAGGTAAGATTAACAAATTTATGCTCTCTTTTAAAGCATGATCTCCTTAATGTAATGGATTCATCTCTTTAATGGGTGATAAAGCAATAACTTTATTTCAAATATCTTAGGTAAAGGAGAAATTGTGTGTATTTGTGTGTGTGTGTGAGAGAGAGAGAGTGCACTTTCAAGGTTTTTTTTTAATTTTACTGGAGTCATTATTCCTGTAGCTAGAAATGAAGACCTTAATTGGCAATATTTGGCAAACAGCAATATTTTTGCTGCTACCTACAAAGTAGTTTACTGAAGGAAGATGGAAGAAATAAATTGAGATGGAATCAAAAAAGCAACAATCAAACTTTGGTGTTTGTTGACCCTTGGAATTTGCAAAGTTTTTTATTATTATTAAATCTGGAGCAAATGTTGACAGTTAATTCTATTTTCACCCTTTTGCCTTTATTTCAGAAAAGAGGAAAATATTACTTTTTTCATTAATTTCATCACCAGTAGAGGTGATAGAATTGCATGGAGAAAATTAACGTGGTGAGGGGAGAAGGAGAGAGAGATTAAGGATTGCAATAGAGACAACTCTTTGAAGTGGGAACTTTTTCTGGGATAATTTATTGGAAGGTGAAATAAAATATTATTGCCCTGTCTGTCCAGATTGCTGCTGAAATGCATCAATTCTCCTACTGCGATATAATCCAATGATTTGTTTATTTGGGAGTTCTGAATTATTAACACTGGCTGCTTTATTATAAGAAGGTTTAGCTGGATTATTTCTTCCCCTCCCTGTTTATTAAGTTTCCATCGATTTCAAACACATCTTCCTGCCCCCTAAAACAACGGAGGATGAATAAAAACCAGCGCCTTCCACACACCAAACTCCTTAATTTCTTCAAGAAATGCTAGTTGCATTTGGCACGACGAATAAATTATTCAGGTGTGCTCGGCGTTTGTCGAAAGAAGCGGATATTAAAGGTCTCAAAAATGAAACGCTCATTTTGCATTTCGATCTATTATTAGAATAAGGGCGCTGAAAGCAGCCACGTCTCCTTCCCGGAAAGAAGGAAAGGAAAGGAAGTGAGGATTTAAGGGCCGTTGCGGAAACCCTTCAGATAAGAGCAAGGGGGAAAGGCCGGGCCCGAAGGCTGCGGAGACTTGTTTTGTGAACTCCGCTCCGGGCTCAGACGCCACTTCAGGGGAAGCACAGGCGGCCGACTAATTCTGCCGCCTTTCCAACAGTGTCAAAGGCGCTCCCCAATAATCACCTTGGGCGCTCTTTCCGCAGTCAGTTCGGCCAAATACCCAGCGTTTTGGAGCCGAAGTGTTGTGATTTGGCGAACGGACTCGGGGTCCAACAAGGGTCTCCCTACATTGAAGACCTGCCTTAGACTTTCGCTAGCTGGGTGCAAGGAGCCTACGCCAATTGGAAGCCTTCGTCCCCGTCCCTCCTCCGAAGATGTCCCCATTAGGACCAGGTCCCGATCGTGAGAATGGCGGGACGAGGGCACCGCAAGGGAGGTTTTTCGTGGTTCCAGAAAAAGGGGAAGCCAAAAAAAAAAAAAAGCGCCCCCGCTCCGCGAGCCTGAAGTATCGCAACCGAGGAGGGCTGGGTTGGGCACACTTACTTGAATGGTCCTGCTCACTAGATTCAGGTGCCTATGGATACAAAAATTAGGAATCTCTGCCTGCCCCACATAAGGTATCGGTCTCAAGGCTCATAAACTCACCTAGAACCAAGGAACGATTCAGACGTCCAATTCTGCAGGCGACTTTGAGGAAGGCCTGAGTGTTTTGTAAATTGGAACATGGCGGCTGCAGGTCCGGCACAGACACGCCATCCTGAGAAGTTGCTTTGTTTTTTCTGTTCAAATAGGATAGAGCGGTCTGGATAAGGCCGCCGATGCGGCTGTTGAACTTACCCACTAGAAAACCCATGAAAACAAATGTTAGTGAACATCAATTAGTCCAATTTTAAATTCTCCCAATATTATTCACTCGCATCGCTGGATTTGAGGTTCTTTTTTTTTCTTTTTTTTGGGGGGGGAGTGGAGAATAGTGAAATATAAAACGTAGTAAAAGTTTCTCCGAAAATTCTGATGGGAGAAGCACTTTCATCCCTTGCTTCTTAAATATTTTTAGACCCAGGTTTAGGGGAGTAATTCTCTGCTCATCTCTACCTCCCCACCTCACACACACACACACACACACACACACACGTCTTTATAAGCTAGTTTTGCTGAATGTTCTCCCACTTTTGTTTGGAATTTTTTCTTTAGCTACCTTTTCAGTGAAAATACGAGACAGCAACTGTTTCTAAATAATGAAACTTCTTTTCCTTTTGTAAAATAAGATTAGGTTAAACAATTAAGTCCGTCAAACTAAAGAACTGAAATGCCCTTGGTTTCACCCCGAGTGGATGGTCAAGTCAAACGGCCTCTGTGCTTCCTGGACTTATGCTCACACTGTTATGTTGTGGGGGGGGGGGTTAATCCCATTTATATCCCGCCCTTCTCCGAAGACTCAGGGCGGCTTACAATCTAAAGCACAAATCAATGTGCTTAGAAAATAGTTCTGGAAGGTTTTCTTCCAAAACGAAGTTGTGAATTTCCCCCACCCACCATCTGCGGAACTGTTGAGACCCGACATAACATGAATCGCCCTCTTCGAGGGTCGGACGATTTCAGGATATTTGACCAGATAAGCACCCATTTAGGCACTTTTCCCCTTCTAGGTTCAGCTCTGCAGAACAGTTCCCATCGTCTGCTACTCATATTCTCGCACATGGCTGCCCCCCCCCGCCCACTTAAGAAAACTTCGTACTTGGCGGATTGTTTTGAATGACCTTGGGTGCTGTTGAGCAGTCTTTGGAAACGACAGAAAAGTTATTGTGGAGTCCGAGCTACATATAGTCCCTTCTGTTTTAAAAGTTCTCGCTTGACTCCAGTGCATAGATTGGGGCCGATGAATTTGGGATGGGATTGAGGGAATTGAGATCGCAAACTCTCGACTGAAGCTTCCGCTGATCACTTTGCAGCTATCTGGTGGGCCATGCTGGCTGGAAAGTCTTGGAGATGCTTTCCCAGTCCCACCACACCCGGAGAGGTTCCAAGCAGGGGAAAAGCTGCACTTTCAGGTGAAGGAGGGGCCTGGAAGACATCAAAGAGAGGAAAGGGGGCACCCTTTATTAGGGGAGCGTCTTCCCCACCCACTAAGTCCCATGTCTTTCTTAATTTACAGTTTTAATCCTTTTGGTGACTTGTAAATGGCCTGGGGAATTAATTATCCATTAAGACGTCTTTGCAAAAGTTGTTAACAAAAATTCAACTGGAGATATATGGGGGGGGGGGAATAAAAGCGTCACAGCACCTGGACTGAGACACTGAGCTACAGGCAGAAAGTTCCCAGTTCAGATTTAGCTTCCATTCAGAATTCATTAAGTAGCCTCAGCCAAAAATCTCTTTTACACTTGTTTCCCATTCTGGGCTAGGTTAGGTTAGGTATTAAATCACCAATGAATAATCTGAAAGGGTTCTGGAGGTTGTAATTGTAGTGCAAATGTTAACTATTGTTATTATTATTACCATTATTGCTATTTACACAGTCTACCAGATAGATTTGATTGGCTTTGGTACTTTTGACTATAAAGATCCTTCCTAAGAATCTAACATAACTAAAGAGAATGTCATAAAAATGTCCTGTTCCAAGTAATACAACTTTTTGTAATTGATGATTTTGAAACAAATGAGTTGTTGTTACTATTGTCGTGTTATAAATGAGTTCATGCATTTCAAAAAGCCATATTAGTCCTTTGGAGAAAAAAAGAGTGCAAGTCTTGGGGCATCATGAAGAGAACCGTTTCAGCAGAGACCTTGTTTACATTCCAGCAACATGGACCTCCTTCCAATTGTAAACTTGTTTCTTGAAAATAAACCCCATTGATTCAATTGGTATAACACTGAGCAGGTAAGGAGTCACAAAGCTATACTTAAAAGCATCTTAAAAGCATCTTCAAAATATTGCTTAATATTTTACAACATATTTGGGAGGAGTTAAAGGATGATAAATTTAAAACCCTAAAATTTACAATCATGGTTTGGTTACTTGGCAGTAAACTATTACCATATTTCTAGCCAAATTAATAGGTATGGAATCAGTACTCAAATATTAACAAAGATGATTTTTTAAAAAAAAAGTTTGAAGACTGATAAAAAGGGACTGAATTCTGAAAAAGGAGTCAGGATATCAAAGGGATGTTTGCAACAAAGGGGAAATGATGAGAAATCTGACAAATATTACAACGAACTGTTTGACAGGAGTTGGAAAAAAGTGAAGAAAACTCGATTAAAATCAAAATTATTTTAAAGAGCTCTCTCCCATTCTCTCATGCGAATGAAAATGTTTATTATATTTATTTTATTGTATTATCCTCTGGCTTTTGCCGGTCTCTTTCCCTACCTTCTTTCAGCAAAACACACACAAGGGTGCTCCGCTGCGCTGGGGAGCTGGGGTTTCCTTCACGGCAACAAAACGGAGAGAAAGCAGGACAATTCCAGACAGGACCAGCAAAATTTGAAATTTGCTCTACCGTGGCGACGTTTGAGGGGACTATGAACGCGATGTGTTTCCCCTTTTGCTAATCCCGAGGATCTGGGATCCTATCGCTCATACCGGTACTAAATCTCTTTCGGAAAAGCAGGCCTTCGGGTGGAAAAAGAAAAAAAAAAAGATTTAACCGTAGGATCCGACTCCGTGATCTCTGCTCTGGATTCCGCGGAGACGCCTACATGATATGCTAGTCCGTTTCTAAGAAGACGAGAAATGTCCTCGCTCGGTCCTTCCCCCACCGTGATCCCCAAGTCTCCATCCAGCAATCCGTCCCTGGTTTCGGGAAACTCAGGTAAAACGATTTCCTCCAATCAGCAATGCGTCTCTTTTTGGCTCGGATCACCTCTCTGGCACGGGACAGAGACGGAGCTTTCCTGCTGAAGAAGAAACGAAAGGCCCCGCCGGCCTGCAAGGGAAAGGGACAGCAATTACTTGACCAGTTATCCATAAATAAAATCAGGAAGTTTGTCTGGGGGGGGAGGGAAGGACAGATGTCTAGAGCGCAATCTTGGCAATCCAGAAACTCTCTCGAACAGGGGTCCCCAACCTTGGCCACTTATGATAATGAACCTTTATTGTCAAAGTACAACCATGTATACATTGAGATTAGCTGAGCCTCCCTTCGTGCTCCCACCCACCAACTCACAGTGACAACAAACCTCCATCTTATTACACTTTATGACTTGTGGACTTCAGCTCCCAGAATTCCTCAGCCAGCCATAAAGTCTTGCCAAGGTTGGGAAGCCCTGCTCTAAAAATACTGATTACAGGTTCCATCCAATGGTGATATGTTTTGGTGGTTCTTTCACTTGTACTTAATCCCTCACTTATTTTTAAGATTACCTTATCCTTCTTCTGGCTCCTGAGAAAGGCAAATGAGGCTACCAAATGAGGCTACAAGGAATTAAAATCTGGGAACAACCTCAGATCTGGAATAAAGTGACTTCTGTATTCTTGAGTCTCTCCAATTAATTTTGCCTTAAGAAATCTTCGGTAGATAAAAAGTAGGACTCAGATCCAGCCAGCCCAGCCCTTGGTAAAAAGTACAGCCTTTACTGTTAGCTGTTCAGAAAATCAAGGGACTGCTTGGCTCACCATCCCAAAGCTCCCCTAATTCTTTCTCTGAAGGATTTGCTTTTTATCTCTAGCTTTTCAAATTTGAGAGGAAGTCCTGAAAGAGACATTTTGTGGGTCTCTCGTGTCTCTCCATCAGTTTATTGTGGATCTCCACCTCTTTCATCTCCAAAGATGAACTATTTATAGAAAGAAATCCACCTCACACACACACACACACCACACAACATTAAATTATCACACGTATGTGCACAGAGTCCTATTAAATTAGGAGTGAAGGTGTTATTTTTCCTGTAGGCTATAACTTTCATGCTCTTGGCCAGACCACTGAATACGAAAGCATTTCTGAGCTGAGCTGCTGGGAATGATGTGTGCATACATAGAAGTAGTGCATCTTCCTGTGAGCTAAAAACAACAACAACAATACATTTTTCACAGGGTAATCAGGATCTGGTTTTACTGTACCATATTGGAGCATATGCAAATTGATTTCAGAGAACCTTCATCAAGCCTGCAAATGTAAGTGATATTTTCCAAAGAGCACTTGAAGAAGCAATATTTTTTTCCTGTGGCTGTTTTCTTTTGCCTTTGCAATTGCTCCACTGCTTTCAATGCCATGTCTTTCTCTCTGCTGGGAACAGAGCCCCTTCTATAGAGTAGGACACAGCTCACAGTGCAACTTTCTCCCAACAAAGGGCCTTACTGGAGCGATGGAGCAGATACCACAGGCTGAAAAGATACAGGTGAAACCACACAGAAAAAATGTACAATGAACTACAGTTAATTCAGTCAGTGATTTAGTGATTTCCCCTTTGTTTAAGCATAGCTTAGTAGCAACTTTAGAAAGTCTATGGAGATTTTTTTGGGGGGTGGGGGTGGGGAGGAGGAGTGTCACACCTCTCACATTGAGCCACTCTGTATACACTACACAGGCTTGAGTGCAAAATTGCAAAGTCCTGGAGAATCTCAGTTGGGCATTTTGTGAAACATTGTTTGCTTTTTATTTTCCAAAGATTTGTGGTCCCACTGATCTAAAAAAGGCTACTTCTGACATAGCCTACAACTTTCTTAAAGAGAAGAAAGCAGGGCAACTCACTCAGATAGCCAGCAGAGTTCAGCTGACCTCTATAAATTTGTTCTTGGTCACTTGAAAAGGTCATGATCAAAACAAATGTCCTGGCTCTGTTGTTCTTATTTTCTGGAGCACAAATAGTCTCCTGAAAACAAATGTTGGAGGAGCTTTTGAATTTCTGCTTCTTGTAAGCCAAACTGTCTGGTAGGTTCTCCTGCCCAGTTCCACAGGCCATGAATGAGAAAGCCTGATGCTTTTGGGCAATCAGTTCAACTGAGTTTGAATAAGAGAATTTCCCATTGCACTGAGTGATTTTTTTTTCACTCTCATTCAATAAACACTGATGTAATTTTATGTCTGTAAAGTATTTCCTGCAAATGAATCCACATTAGAGTTTAGTTTCTTTTCAACCAGCTGGTGTACTTTGAAAATTAAAACGATGCTCAAGCACAGCTCTTAATCTCTCCTTATTTCTTAAAAAAAAAGGATAGAGGGAGGATGGAAAGAGAAAAATATCTAGCTTAACATGTGATTTTTTAAAAAAACAACTTATGACATAGTTTTTAAAATAATACTTAAGCAATACTTTCAAAATAATAAATCCTGACCTAACCATATTCTAGTTAAAAACTGAAAGAAGAATTTTTCTTCCTATTATTCAGAAAGTACAGTTTTATGCATAGTGGATAGCTGTATATTCCAAATCAGAGATAAATCCAAGGTAAATGTTTACTGATTATCTCTTATTTAGAAATAATCTGGATTATTCCAAAATAAAGAATTACATCTGGTAAACTTCCATAGGATTGCACTGAACTTTTGACAGCCTATGCAGTTAATCTGAAATCAATAGAATTTAAGCAAGAATCTGTGAACTGTTGCTCAATTCAACTCACAGCAAATAATTTTTTTACCTAGCTTTCCCCAACATAATGTGCTTCCACTGCACTGGGACCTAATTCCTATTCTCCATTACATGTTCTTGGAATTGGGAAACCTATCTTTATCAGGGCAAAGTCTAATTCATTGAGGCCATTTTGAATAATTGCATTTTAACTGGATTGCTGTAAGAAGTTTGTATATACTTTGTATAGAAGATGATGATGATGATGATCTGTTCACAACAATGGGAAGTCACAGCTGTAGTTCTTTAGCTGTTGTGCTCACATGCATCAAATTCTTCCCAAGAACCTAGGATGTCATAATGTATGGGAAACATGCTCTTATTATAGGCACCCACAATAAAAGGTTCTGTGATGTCTTAAGGATTACTCAGTTTATGGTGGCAAAAGCATATTTTGGACTCTCTCTAGTGCCTGGAGTTACTTTGTTTTTTATACACTTCATAGTATATTTACACATTTTAGTCCCAGTGAATTCAGTAAAGGCCAATGAATTGTTGGAGAGTGAGTCACGTATTATTCTAGCAACTACATCAGAAGAGATCTGGAGGTTTAAAACTGAGAGGGGAACACATAAAGATGGGGGTTAAACAAACAGGGTTATTAAGCCATTTCTAATCTTATCATGCACAGAGAAACAGGGTAACAAAAGATTGTGATCAAATTAGGGAAATGGAGATACAGAATATTTTTAAAAATATAGGCACTTTTCATACAAAACATGATTAATTTATAAAAGCAGGACTGCAATACCTTAATATGTATATATTCAATGCCCTTGACTTGGAAAATTTATTTAACTATTTTTGAGTAAATACTGGTTGCCTAGTAGTGAGCAGGGATCACTTTGCATGTGAACAGACAAACTAATTTTCCTTCTTGGAACAGGTATTTCAAGAGGAGTTCTAACTCTGAATAAGCAAAGCTTCAATACTGCAGTGTATCCTGGTATGATGTGGGGATGGGAAGCTGATACCCCTGGCAAAGCTTTCTGTGCTAATTTGATCTAGCTTCCTGCTTATTCAAGAAAAAACTGTTTTTGAACAGTTTTAAATGCAATCAGTGGGTATGCAAGTCAAGGAAACATGAGGTTTCTAAATGAATTTCAGTGGCTGGTTTGACCTGGAGAGATGATTCTGGGAACAATTCAAAGAAGTTAACTTTCCCTGCAACTTGCAAAACATTTTGTGGTATGTTTTACTATACTGACTTGGGGTTCTATTGGAACAATGTAGGAATCCCTTTCTTTCCCCCACCTCAGCTCTCCAAAGCTGTGAACCTCACTTCCCACTTATTGCACACGGTCCTCTCAGCCCACTTTGCAGGATGAGAATAAAAAAGAGTGGTCAACATTGTCAGATCGTTGTACACCTCAGCCTCCACCTACCAGGAGAATTCAGATTAGCCTGACAGCCTTCCAGCCTTGCTATAAACCATCTTTCCAGCAGGGCCGAGGGAATCCCACTGTGAAGCCTGCTGGAGGGCTGCGCCAGCCTGCCTGCCTGCCTCCCTCGGGCACAGTTTCCTTCATCCTGCAGGGTGCTGAATGAAGTTGACCTTTGGCGTTAGCCAGGCGGTTGCTTTCATGTTGTGCACTCCCGTAAATAAAGGAGTCAAGGAGAAACGACCTCGGCCGTTCTTTGCCACCCCCCTCCCCCGTGCAGCTTCTTCCTGCCTGAGCCCAAGCAAGCATTGCGGCCCTTTGGCTTCCCTTGCTGGCATCTTTCTGGGGATCTGTTTACCGTCTCTGGGCCGAGCAAAGAGCTCCAACTGTTCAGCCCGAAAAGACGAGCAGGGGGATTAGCCCCGGTCGGGAAAGGAGAGGAGGTGTCATTTGTACTCAGTCACTTTAGTTCTTAACACTTGAATGATGTATGCCGTCGTCTTTCATTATATTTCTGTGACAGGTGGCACTCCCGTGGATGAAAATGGGCAGAGGTCAGCCAAGATGAATGCCCGTTTATCAAGCCTGAAGTAACAAAGGGACCAGCCGCAATGTCCAGGCAGCGCTCCCACCCCTGCCCCTTAGCCTCCCTTTCCCTGCCACTGTGCCAGTATTTATAGTGAAGAGGGAGAAATCAAACCTCGTCTCTCTTCAGAGAAAAGCAGCCTTCCCATCACCAGGGTCTTCTTGCCAGGGTTAGAGCCTCATAAAAAAGCCTCAGGATGGTGGGGGATCAATCTCAATTACTGTAACTTTTAGGATGAAGTGCTAAGCCTAAGTGTAAAGGAAAGCCTGAGCTTTCTTCTTCAGGAAGCAAAGGCAAAGGGGATCTGCTTTCAAACTCAGCTTCAACTGAGCATCAACGGGTGAAAATATCTAATCAGCTATCCAGTTTTGCTGAGAAAGATGCTTTTGGACTGCAGTAAGGCAGATGAAAGTTACTTGAAGGTTATTTTTGTTCAGAAGACAGGCTTGTTTTTTCAGAGTTAATATGCCTAAGACTGCAAAGTTTATAACACATTTACCTAGAAGTCAGTGGAGAAAATAACTGTTGATCCAAGCGGGTTGTTTCTATCTGAACATATTGATATCAGGCCTAGTCTCACAAGCCTTGATATCTACATGACCAGCACCAGATTATTATTATTATTATTATTATTATTATTATTATTATTATTATTATTATTATTATTATTATTATTATTATTATTATTATTATTATTATTATTATTATTTATTATTTATTATTAATTATTTATTATTTATTATTATTTATTATTTATTATTATTATAAAAAAACTCCATCCCCTTTCAACAAAAATCAGTCAAAGGTCCTAAGCTTTGCTCTGGGAGCATTCAGCCTAGAGGCTAGACAGCCCTTTGCAAAAGCTATAAAAATCAGCTTTCCCTGTTTGGTGCTCTCCAGTGGGAGTCCAATACATTTCCAGAAAACTAGTGGGGAAATGGTAATCTACATCAAGAGTAATGACAGTCTTTTCTCTTCTAGTGCCTTGTAAATATTCTGGGATTATAATTTCCAGAACTCACAGGTAGCACTGCTTTCAGCTGGGAATCCGAGAGGTTACAGTCCCAACTATCTCTGGGAGGCTCCAGACTGAGGAAAACTAAGTCACTAGACTAGAGGCGGTTTCCAGCTGGGGTATAACAACCCAAGTTGTGTTTGCCAGAAACTAAAGATATGGTAGCTCTGGGGCTTAGCATCTATTGCCTTCATCATGCTTCTTCTTTGGTCATCCTTACACTTGGAGATGCCTCGCTGAATTCCTGCATTGAAGCATACATGTCTTGGAATTAATGAAGGTTCTGAGGAGCAAAGAGAACAGCCCAGGTTTTTCTGAGAATCCCACATCCAGACTTCATGGCCCTGCCCAGATTGGCACATTTGAGAGTCTGGGTTGCCTTTCTTATTTGGCATCACTAGGGCCCCTCCCTTAGCTGTCTCCTGTCTCACTTTTTTTAGGCAACAGAGTGATCCACTCTTGAATGTTACTTTCAGGTCAGAGAGGGGAACATATCACCTCCAGAAAAAAATCTTGTTTCCTTGCCTCTAGCAGCCTGGCAGCCTGAAGTATAGGATGGGCAGTGACCTTGACCTGTCCTTTCTGGAAAACCGGATAACTGCTCAGTCCATGCAAAAGGGAGACATCCCTGCAAACTGGATCTATGCTATGAATTTCCTCCTGGCCATTTCCCTAGGATTTATAGCACCATGTATACAGCACTGTGCTGATATAGTAGTGATGAAAACAGGGCTGCTATTGCACTCAGAAATCAAAGAGTAATGCAAGAAGGTTCTCAACCACTGAAGGATTGGCTCTTGGGTTTGGTCCTGGAGGAACCCCAAATGTGTAGGTTGTTACCCCAAATTTTTCTATTCAAGACAAATGGTGGAGAGCTTGCTAGTGCCCTGAAGAGAGCAATGAGGGAAATGATGCATTGAGCTACTGACAAGAAACCTACCTTCCATTATTTCCAAAGATCACTGATAATAGAGTATATGTATTTAAAGGAAATGATCGTGTTTTCTTGTAAAAAGAATCAGTATGAAGGCATTCCCATGGATTTCGGTATTGCACAATAGGTAGTCACATTTCTTGAGTTGCAATAAGTTTAAATTTAAAAGCATCTGCTCCCTGATCTTTGACTGAATTCCATTTGTTACAGCTATTTACACTACTCTATTTTTATCTCTATTGACTGAATTCTGCTCTCCTGTCTTGGGTGTAAACCTGCAACTCTCACTTGCAGTTCTGTTACAAGCAACTGGACTGTTGTAGTTGTCTTCTAAAGCCTTACTGCAGCAATTTAAGTAGATTTTATTATTTCCAAGAAGCTGACCAATTATTGTGATTAAAATATAAACCCGAGTGTATAAGATTTACTCTTGAGTATTTACAGCTCCACAAGCCACTTCCTACATTTTCCACTCAGTACAATCCCTGCAGATTTTATAATTGTTTCCAATGAGCCCAAATTTGTAGACGCTGTGCTTATATTTGTGGTGCAACAGATAAAGCTGACTTAGAAACAATGGTTCTGAGAAAGAAGGGACCCTTTTAACCGAATAAAATAATTCATTTCAGAATGTCCCAATGTTCTCTTGTTGTCACATGTACATGCACAATGGCCATTTCACTTCTGATGCCATTTCCACAGTACCTGCAGAATAAACTACCTCACTTCGGATGCACAATCATCTCTTCTACGTGTTTTCATTTTCTGATTATTTGATGTGCGTGCCATGACGACAGCAACGGTGTCGTCGTACCTACCCCATGACCATTGCGCAGCCAGCGACGGAGCTGCCATTTTGAAAAAGGCGAGGGAAGAAGTCAAAATTAGCGGGATCCGCTTCACTCTTTGGCAGTTACCCCGATGAATGAATTCCGGAGTAAATGTGTTAACCTGAACCTGGGTCTGCTTCTAGAGAACTGCGGACAAAAGCAACCAGCGAAGTCCCAAGCACTTTATTCTCTACCACCTCGTCATTAATTTCTTATTTCTTCTTCCAAAACAAATCATCACTTTCTACATAATCTCACACACACACACACACACACAAAAACACACACAAAAGAGCACCGGGAACACCAGGGAAGAGTTTTCTGTCTCAGTTTCAGGCCCACTTTTGGAATTTCAAAAGATTAGGGACCACTCGTATCTTTCTACCCAGAAAATCCTCTGAATTTTCGGTATCAAAGGCGGTTCAAATCTCGAACCCAGAGGATGGGTATGGAACCTTCCCCCTCGTTTCTCCAGCCGCGTCCCTTGAGGGCCGTCCTCACTCCGGATTAAAGACAACCACCCCAAACCCAGTAAGCGAGAAGGGAGAGACAGGTACGTCCCAAACAGCCTAGAGCCTTCCAATCACCATATTTATTTGCAAACAAAAATCTCTACTTCGCTTGGCTACTAGACTGATATAGTGAAAATAATTGAGAGAGAGAGACTGAATCAACTTTATTTCACGCGACAAGAAGATTCAGCAACAGCATAATACAGTCGCCCTGCGAGAGGCGTCCTTTAGCGCATGCGTGTGAGTACTTGTAAATGGTCTCGCGAGAAATCAGCAGGGGCAAAGAGCTGCGGGGGAGGCGGAGGCGGGGGGGAAGAGAAGGGAAAGGAAGGGTGGAAATGCCTTTGGTAACTTTTAAGTTTGCTTTCCGGGTTTGGAAGATTCCCAGGCGCCATCCCCACAATCTAAAGATCTTTGGGATAAGCGCAGAAAGATCATCTATTTATTTCAAATACACGTGTAAATTAAAGATTTACGTGGAAGCGAATTCCGATGGAAACCTAGAGACCCATGCCCCTTCCGACGACACTCATTTGAATCCATGTAGAATCCATCACAGCCCGTCTCTGCCCTCCCCCGGTCCTTTCGAATAATGATTTCTGCCCCTGCCTTGTTTCCCGGTCACGTCAGGTCGGTACCATAAAAAAAAACGCAACGCGGAATCCGATTTGCCTGCAGCCATCTGAACCGGCTTTTCCTAGAGCACCTTCTGCAGAAGAGAAGCCCCACTGATGTCTCGGAGATCAGCTCTTGATTCCGAGACATTCTATTAAAGCTCTCATAGGATGATCAAACATCAAGAGGACCAAGGACTTCCACGGAATCGCAGTGCCAAAGTACCTTCTAACAAAGATTGCAACGGCTTCTGTTTGCGCGCGTGCGATTGATTGAGAGCCACGGCCATTTGTCAGAACAAGAAATCTAAAGGAAAGAAGCCTCTCTGGATAAAGTCAAGAAAAAAACCCTAGCAATTTAGATTTAGGATGTTACTCCTTTCCCCTAAACTCCTTGTACATTTGATATGACAAATCACCCAATATAGGTCTTTAAAAATAGGTCACTGCATAAAGAGACTCCCAGAGAGCAATAAGAAAGGTAGGCGAGGACGCTTTTCAGCAAATAAACCCTTTGACTTTGCTGCCTGGCATGAACTCAACACAGGACAAATAGCACTTCTAAATGGGCGGGGGGGGGGGGGGAAATGAGGGTGGGCTTTCTCTCTTGAAGCAGCCCACAGATGGCATCAAAAGCCAATCGGCCAGGGGTTATATGAGTACCGAAAAGAGGTAACCTCCTCTGTAATTCAGGTGGTGGGTTAGCATACTATGAACCTTTACATCACAGATCACAAGCTGCCCTTTTTAGTTTGTCCTACTTAATGAGGGCACCTGTTTGGACCCACAATCATTGGCTTAACCCCTTCTCCATCTTATTCATAATCCGGGACAGGCAACAAGGGAATTCTTGGATTCATCACTTTTTCAGTACTCTGTGAGTTCCAGGGAATAATGGGTTGAAATGGCTTTGAAGAGAATTAATTACTTTGCTTTAAATCCTAATCCGAAGCCTTGGTGTGAAACAGAAATCGCGTCCCTTCTCCCCACCCGCCACCTCCCTTTATTTATTTATTTTAAGAATAATTTTTACTTTCCTCCCCCACCATCCGTTTCTTTGTTTCCCCTTGAAAGACTACCATATTTTATAGGAATAGTTAAATGTATGCCTTGGATGTCGTGTGCAGAGCTGGAGAGATTCAAAGCCTCTCCGAGCTTCGTCGGAGCGGTGGCGTTAAAATACAGCTCTTCTGTCTTTTGTTGGGCTTCGCAAAGGAAGGTGTAGAAGAGATTTATTGAATTTTAGCTTAACAGACATGAAGTTTCACGGGCAGATCATAAATAAGCGGGGAAGGGGACTGGGGAATTGAAGGTTTCCTCCAGTACCAAAGCCTAGGCGTGAAATGGGGCGGGGGGATGCGAGGAGGGTGATTCCAGGTAATCGTTTGTGGAAAAAAGTCACTCACCAGAACGACAAACACTGAAGGTGCAAGAGGTTCATTCAGCTTTGCCTGGCATTCTGGAATGTTCCTCTGGCCCCCCTCCCCTCCCCTCCCCTCCCGGGAGCCAATCTGGTTGCGATTTCAAAGGAAGGAGGGATGGTGGGGGTCAAAACCCGATTTAGGTAAGTAGTGTCACCTGAAATTGTGAGAGCTCTTCATTTAGAAACAAAGGGCCTTGGGAACGAATATCTCAACAGGCATCATAACGTAGCTACTGTACAACACCTATAGGAACACCAGCCTTCGCAGCAGCCCTTTCCTCCTCTCGAAAGTGACCGTTCCATTTTCAGATTTAACTAGATGCTAAAAATCTTACCAAAAAGGACTTTGCCTCCAAAGGAGGGTCGTAATTTGGTTTCATATTTTTCTCTTTTCAAAGCCAAGAGCAACCAACGAAAATGGGTCCCCCCCCTCCCGCCCTCTTCTGAGAGCGAGCGAGCGAGCGGGAGAGCGGTGTCCCAGATAAACCTCCCCAGCCCCTCTGGATCCTTTACCACCTTCTGATCTGCCTTAGCCCATTCAGCCAGCCTTCAAGAAGAGCAAGAAATGACAGGGCCCCTCTGGACTCCAAGTCCATCACCTCCAAGTGCAGTATTTCTGCTTAAGCTTTTGTGGAAGCGGTAAAAAAGAAAGGGGGGGGGGTATTGTGGGAGAGAAAGGCGGGGGGGGGAACCCTTCCTTGTCAGGATCATCTGGAGTTTTTAAGGGAAATGAAATATCTCCCTTCCGTTCTTTGCTGGCCCTTTTCCCTTGAATTATAGCAAGAGCTACAGGAGTACTGCTCGTTCTCGTTTGCTTTCCCTCTGCTGTCCTCGAGGTATTACCAGGGATGATATATTTTCTAAAGCTTATGCTCAGCTCTTTGAACGTACTGTGCAGAAAATGATGTACTAGTATTAGCAGCAACAGCAACAACAATAGTAATAATAATAATCTAGTGGGCAATGTATGGGAAATAAATTGGTCACAAAGCGGCAGGAACCAAGAACACTAGTAAGTATATTGTGGAAGTAAAGTAAAAAATATATATCAGAGATTGCCCTGTTACTTAGATCTGGACACAAACGCTATAGAAATATATGAAACAATTCATTAATTTTTTTAACAAGAACCAAACCAAACAACCCCTCCCCCCAAAGAAATAGACAAAATTTGCTTTTGAATTAGTCACTCTACAATGGGAGAGAACTAATATATCCAATAACCAGTCCTCTAAATTGTATTATTTTAGATTAAAATATATCCTGAACAGGGACTTTATTTCTGAACTCTTATTTAGAGATTGCTAAGATTAAAATCACACAACTTGTGGGCACACACTGACGGAAGCTTCTCTGAGTATTGCAAATAAAAGGTACAGTATTATAACTTCGGAAAATAGAATGCATAAACATGCAAGCAAAATTAGAACAAGCTTTTGACGAAAAATAATCCTTACCTTGTGATAAGTTCATTCCTTCTGCCTCTGTTTAGAAATAATGATGGTAATGATGATGATGATGATGATCTAATACAATTTCTAAAAGTCTAATAATCATCATACTGAAAGACGGGAGGGGGGAGTGGAAGCTGGAAAGGAAATATTGATGGGATTTTGGAGGGTTATTTAATTTCTCCTCCAACCACACTGTATTATCCTGATGCAATAAAGCCAGGCTGTAATGTAATTTTAAAATATATACGTCCAAGCAAATAGTGGGGACAGAATATGACAAGGGTATTTCCACATTATAATTCAAGTGGGCTCCACCTACCCTCCGCCTCCCAATTAATGGCCTAACCAAGTTGCGAGGGAGAGCCTGCATTGGCCAGACTTGAAAGGGAGCGAGGAAGAGACAGGCAGAGAGAGGGGCGAAAAGGGTCAGGATCGCCTCCCAGTCAACAATCACTTGTTAGCCAGAGTCAATTGCCTCTCGCCTCCGTCTCTCTCGCTGCTTTTTCTGCCCCAGCCTGAGGAAGAAGAGGCTGGCTGGGGAAGAGACACCCCCCTCTTGCTGGGGAAGAGAGAGAGAGAGAGGGAGAGGGAGGGAGGGAGGGAGAGAAAGAGAGAGAGAGAGGGAGAGAGAGAGAGAGAAGGAAGGGGGGCATCTGGAACTACTGAGGAGGGGGTGTCTCCTAAAACGGCAGCTGCGAAGAGCAGAGCCAGCTAAAGTGGGAAAGAAGCGCCTTGGCCACCTTTTCCCTGGGCAAGACTGCAGTCCCTTGGCCGTCCAGGAAGGGCTACTCAGCCCCTCTTTTCCCCCGCCGCCCCCATTCTCCCGTCCCATGGCCATAGGGTAGGGTAGCGTGGCCGTGGTTTGGGTTAGGCTGGGGTCTGTTTTGTTTTGCCTTTTCTTTCTTTTGGCGCCCCCTTCCCTGCCTCCTCTTCGCTTTTCCGCGTTGGCGATTGCAGGAAAGAACGGCGGGGGTGTCAAACCAGACTGAGAGGAACCGGGAAGTGAAAGGGGGTGCCTCGGTGGGGAAGGAGAGGAATCCCAAAGACCCGGCAAGCATGACTTCCAAAGACGAGGGCAAAGCTGCCTCCGCCGAGGAACGCCGGAGAAGCCCTCTGGACCACTTGCCGCCTCCGGCCAACTCCAACAAGCCCCTGACGCCCTTCAGCATCGAGGACATCCTCAACAAGCCCTCGGTGAGGAGAAGCTACACCATCTGCGGGACTGCCCACCTGCTCTCCGCCGCCGAGAAGCACCCCCCGGCTGCCCTGCCCCTTTCCAGCCGGGCGCTGCTCTCGCAAACCTCGCCTCTCTGCGCCCTCGAGGAGCTGGCCAGCAAGACCTTCAAGGGACTGGAAGTCAGCGTCCTGCAAGCGGCAGAAGGTAAGACGCGGGGCCGGACGGCCGGGCCTCCATCCTTGGTGGTGGTGGCGGTGGTGATGAGCTGAGGGTAGGATTGGGAGTTGTCGAGGCTGCGTTCGTTGGAGAGCGTCCGCTAAGAACTTCCCGCGTCAGCCGGCTCGAGAAATAAGGAGTCAGGGCGAGCGGCTTCTTGGAAACAAACCAACGCCCCCCCCCCCTTAAAACAAGGAGCAGTTGTGCCTGTCTAAGACTCCAGTTCGGACGAAAGTCGGGAGGTTTTACAAACCAACATCTTCCCTTCTGTCTCTCCCTCTCTAGACTGGCTTGCTGGCTTAAGCAACCCTCGCGTGAAATCTGGGCGACTCTGGAGCACCCATTCGATTTCCGCGCCCCCCCACCACCACCTCCAATGTACCTATAGTGGTCCTGAGGCCAGGCACCCTCGGCGGCCCGGAGACCGGTGCCTGGGAGGCTTGGGCCTCCTCTCCCTCTAGCTGAACGTGATCTGGCCTGTGCGCCGCGACACGGTTTTCGGGGGGCCTTTCCCAGATAGCGAGGCGGAAGAGAGGCCGGGATGGGTACCTCCCTTAGGACCGTGGGGCTCCTGTCCTCCGCTCCGGTCCTCTCGGGCCCCAGACCTGGGAGAGGGAGCCAGGGAGCTGGTCTGCGGGCGGGCGGGCCCTTTTGCGCGAGGGACTGAAAAGCCTTCTTCTGCCTGTTTGCAGGAAGGGATGGGATGACTATTTTTGGCCAGAGGCAGACCCCCAAGAAAAGGAGGAAATCTAGAACAGCCTTTACGAACCACCAAATCTACGAGCTGGAGAAGCGCTTTTTGTACCAGAAATATTTGTCCCCCGCTGACCGGGACCAGATAGCCCAGCAGTTGGGTTTGACCAATGCCCAAGTGATAACTTGGTTTCAGAATCGCAGGGCCAAACTCAAGCGGGACCTGGAAGAGATGAAAGCAGACGTGGAGTCTGCCAAGAAACTGGGACCCAGCGGCCAGGTGGATCTTGTAGCCATTGCTGAGCTGGAGACAACCCCAGAAGGGAGAGCGAAGTCCCGCTCCCTTTCTCCGACCCATCCCAAACATGGACTGGAAGGCAACGGGCCCCTCCAGCTCTCCCCGGCCTCTCCTCTCACGGACCAGCCAGGCAGCAGCAAGGACTGCTCGGAGGACGAAGACGTGGAAATTGACGTCGATGACTGAACGGTGACAGTGGTGATGGCGGTCCTCCTCCTCTTCCTTCTCTTCTCCCAGCTCTTCTTTTGCCTCGTAAACAAAAACAAGCAGAGAAATTGCCCAGGCATTTCCTCTTCTCCATCCCCCCCCCCGCCCGCCCACTTCCACCTCTTGGCAAGGAGAGAACTGCGCCCCTCCACGCTTCTTCCTCAGCAGCCCCGGGGGAGGGGGGGGGAAACCCGCCGGACTTTAGGAGGGATTGGAACTCACTTCCTTGGCAACTCAGTTGTTTATCCCTCCAACAAAAGCAATAAGCAATATAAAATAATCACACTTGTGACCATGACAACGACGACGACGACGGTGATGTTAGTATGAATCAATATCCCCAACAGCTGCCTAAGCAGGTAGCTCTCTCATTTTTGGAACTGTGCAATTATGGGTAAATTCTGTATAAATATATTTAAGCATATGTATTGGATACTTACTTTTTTAGGGTTTTTTTTAATTAAAAATATACATTTTTGTTGTTTATAAGAGAACTCATAACCTTGGAATAAATACCACCACTTCAATGCATTGTTAGGAAGTTATTTTGCTTTTTTTAAAAAAAATACTTCATGTGAAATTTAAGTTGGACTCTGGCTAGCAGCCTTTTTCTTGCATGTTTCCTATATGCACGATCTTTATTTAATTTATTTAATTTGGTTTATTTTACCTTTATTATTTGCTCCTATTTTTCTGAAATATTGTGGGGATATATCCTCTATGGAAGTTTGAAAAATATACTTTTTCCCCACAACCCACAACACCTCGGATTTGATCTCAAGTGAGATTCTGCCTCATTTTATCAATTAAAAACTATTTTTACCATTTACTGCTATTGTTGCGCTTTTATTTAAGAAAAAGAAAGGCTGCCTTTTGCATTTTTATATGAAGGTGATTTCAGAAAAGAATCTACTTATTTTGTACTCTTTTTTAGAATTGTTTTGCATGCTAGAAAAATAGTAAGTCTATTATGATTGCTAATAATAATATAAATAATAAATAAAAGATCCTACCATCAACAAATGAAGATATTAGCACTATAAATATAAATGTACAGATTTTTTTTCTTTGATCTGTAAAAAAATCCAGTTTTAAAGGCCTGCTTATTTAAGTTACCACAGAGACAATGTTGTGGTCTCTTAAAGTTGTACAGATGAGATTTTTCCTAAACAATAAAACCTTTAAAATTTTAATATATGGATTTTTAAGGTTTTCTTTGAGAATTAAAGTCCTTAGAAAGCCAGATGGTTTGGGATTCAAATTTAATTCCTTAAATGCTTTAAGAATAGTGAAGTTTGCTTTTAGCTACAGAAGGATAGAACAAGTTAGCTGTCTTTTGAGCTGAGTAATTATCAACAAGAATCATGCATTTTAAACCAATCATAATATGTCAAGCAGCAAAAGTAACTTTAGATGTGCTCTACATCCTAAAGAAATAATATTTTAAGATGCCTGATTGTGGGACTTATCAAATGGTGCAACTTCCAAAAAAACAAAATGATAAGATTTTGAAGTAAGATCTGTGTGCCTCTCTGTGTGTATTTGGACACATCTTTATTTTAAAATATAGCATAGAGGAGAGATGTTTGTGAAGCAGATTTCTCCGTGTTGCATGAAGAATTATGACATTTATTCGCTAGATTCCACTTTTATCTATGGATTCATTTCTAGCAAGGCATTTTTGAAATACAAAGTTCTCTATTGCTAAACCATGCACTATTGCTACGGATTTTTTTTAAAAAAGAAAATAAGTTAAATCACTTGCTTTTGTAAGGGGAGTGAGGAAAAAAACCTTACACAATGCATATTGAAAATCATGACACACACCCCCACCACCTAATTGTCAAAAGTGGAGTGGGGGGAATCTTCAGGTAAATATTGGTTTCTTGATTATCACTTTGGGGCCCAATGGTCTTTAATTTCCAACCCTTACTTTTTATTCTTCTAAATCTCTCTCTTGCTGCCCAATAACAGCTCGTTCTGTTTTTTGTTGTTTTTTTTTTGACCGCGCAACGCGTTTCCCCATTCTTGGTGAAATTTATGTGAGAAATACAAACCTGGCGGACCCCGCGGCCAAGCGATTGGGGGCGGGGGCAAAAAGAGGAAGAACTGGGGGTTCCGACTAAGAGGGGGGGCATCGCTAGTTTGGTGTGCGTGTCCCGGGGAGGGCTTGGGGGAGCAGTTTCTCTCAGGCGAAATCAATCTTTCTCCCCTTTGGAAATGGATGGCGTTGTAATTTTTAGCGTAAAGCATGAAAACTGGGGACAAATGAGGCCTCTTCTGTGAAGTGACAAGCGACAATGGGGCCTGCGCTGCCTCCTGCGGCTCGCCGTACTGAAAGAAGCGTGTGCCTCAGTCGTGGAAAGGACCAAACCGCTTGGAGACCATATGGTTTTTGAATTTTCCTCACCATTTCCAGACAATTTGATGGATTAGGTTAACCCTCCCTTCCACTGTTTAACTCCGCAATAATGGGAGTGGAGCTCTCCTCTCTGCCCCCCCCTTCGGCCCCCCCTCCCTGCACTAGGGCATCTGTGCCTTTCGAAGGGCGCTTCCATTCTTTTCCTTTCTCTCTTGGCATTTGAAACAAGTCTATGAATTACAATGAAAGGGACTTTCTTTGGTCCTATTTGGGACAACACTTGTCTTTCTCTTCCCCTCCCCATTTTGCATCTACAGGGAGGCAGGGGTCTGTTTGCCAGGGATTTGTTTGACTCCTGTCCAGATACCACGCAAAGCCTTCAATCTTGTCCTTAAGTGTTTTTATGCTAAGCAGGCATATCGTAAAGGCTGAGAAACTGTGACATTTATGTGAAGATCTAGTTAAAGGGCTTTATTTGTTTTCTTTATCTGTTCTTTCCCTCCCCCCCCTCCCCCAGATTCTCTTTCTTTCTCTTTCTCTCCCTCTCTCCCCCTTCCAGCTTTTCTTCTTTTGTCTTCGAATGGATTTAATGAGGCTGCAAAAATGCTACAATTCAACGGAAGCAAGAGATGTGGTTTGCTTTGCGAAAGAAAAGAAAAGAGAAAAGAAAAGAATGGGTGTGGGGAGAACCGAACAGGAGTTCATTTAGAGCTATTGACTCCACGGTACAAGAGAGAGATGGAGCCAGAAACCTCACACAAGTTTTCCACACGTGGCTTACAAGGAGAGTTTTGCCCGCGTTTGCAGCAGCGCGTTCTTCCAGCCTAGCATGGTGAGGTTTGCTCCTGTAAATTGTTTGCGCTGCTGTCAGGTAGGTGGCACGGAGAGAGTCAGAGACCCGATCCTGAGATGCCCGGTTTTCTCCAGATGCCTGGAAGTTCCTTTGCATTCCTGGGAGCTTCCCAATTCATTCGTGGCCCTCCTATCCACGCTTGCCTCTTTTCCTTTGATCTTCCAGGAAGAGAGAGAGAGAAAGAGAGAGAGAGAGACAGACAGACAGAGACACAGAGAGACACACAGAGAGAGACAGACAGACAGACAGAGATGGTCAAAATAAATCTATTTGGACAAGAAGAGTTTTCGTCCTTCTAGAAAAGGGGGGGGGGTTTACACGCCTCCTTCCATTTGTTTGCTTTTCTATTAGACTGTTCATTTCGTGGAGCCTGGATGAGGCTCCTCTTGGTGGGTTTCTTCAACTGGATTCCGAAGAGTCCTCCGAAGAGGCAATCCCTCTTGCCTCCTTTTCTCGGAACTGACCCATACCAACTAATCAAACCGGAAAAATTACAACTAAATCGGGAAAGGTGGAGGGGGGCGGCGGGAGCGAAGGTTATTTCGATATATCTCTTGTTGCCCCCGCTCGAAGCTGACGGGTTATATATTTTCCGAGACTGGCGGAGATTTGTGAAAAGGGAGAATTCAGGCCAATAAGAGACATCTTGACACCAAGGCGTGCCAAAGTTGAGTGAATGTTTGATGAAATCACTAGTCGACAAAAGCCCCGAGCAAGGGAGACTTTCATCTCTTGCCAAAAAAAAAAGGGCGGCGGGGAGGAGCGCTGGGCGCTTTGGAAGCCAACCAAATGATGTCCACGACAAAAGCGGCCAGGTCTGAGGGAGGCCGAGTTTTCTGCATTGGAGAGAAGAAGGAACTCGGTGAAAGGGGCGCTTTGCCCGCTCACTTTTTCTCTAGGGTGAATTTAGCTATCGCTGGCGAGTCGGGACGAGCAAAATCCCCAGAAACGGCCGGGCTTAATCGGTCGTGAAATCTATGAACGTGAACGTGCGACTTGAAGCGCACTTAGACCTAGAAAATCCCACTGAACTTCACCGGAGAAGGGCCCAATACAAAGGTGCCGCAGGGCAGCGAAAGCCCCGGAAGAGATAAAAGAGCGAGAACCCCTTTTTGCGCCAGGGTCTAAGGGGTCTTGGTTACTCTGTGAGTGTTTTAGGATCAGAGCCCCGCAGCTGACTCGGTGTAGCCTGTCCGTGGAACTGATCTCCTTGACACCAAAAAGAAAGGACTAATAAATATTATCCTTTTTTAAAAAAAAAAACCAACAACAACAACTCAGAGAAGCACTTGCAATGCCGTCCTGGGATCTCCGTTCTCCCAGTTCTCGGGAGCAAGGGAGTCCAGGATTCCTTTCCACAGCCACAGGCCCCGCCTGATGGTCTTCCAAGTTGCCAGAGCCCTGCCGCGAGCGGCGCCTTGCCTTCTAACCGCTGCCGCCCCTTTTCCTTCGTCTCCCCCCCCCCTCCCCGCCATCTCCTCCTGCGGGAGCCTAATCCTGCTCTGAGCCGGCTCGCGGGGAGGAGCGGGGAGGGAGGCGCGCTTGGCGCGTCATCTGGCATCGCCGGTTCCCCCTCGAGTCTCCGCGCTCGGCGAAGCGGCGGCGGCGGTCGCGCGGGGGGTCATTTGGCTCTTGTACGACGCGCTAGATTAGCTTCCGATTCCGTGTTGGGAGCGCGTGTTTAGCCCGCGGAATCTGCGCTAGGCGTTGCTCTCCACCAGCCGGTGCACTTCCGCGGGCTGCCTCCGGGACTGCGCCCCTGCTTTGCCCCCGATGGGTGCACATTCAGCCCAGCTGACGCCGCCAAAGAGGCCCCGGCGAAGGCCATCTGGCCCAGACGTGCCCTCTTCCCCCCCCCCGCCTCTTTTACTGGAACCCGAGCCGCTTCTCGCCCTTTGAAACCCCAGATTTTTCCGCCGACTAGGTGCCCGAGAGGGCGTGTCCATGCGCGAAAATGGTTTGTCGGAATGCTCGAGTGTTTTGCTGACAGGATCCGGTCCCGACGCAATCTCCTCATTCTTCCTTTAGGAGAAAGGCGCCATCGCCCCGCTTCTATGGCTTCTTCCAGACATAAACGTGGGGTCATTCTGAGTTACCCCCATTCCCCAGTACTTGGGAGGAGGGGGGCCACGTGAAGACCCGAAATGCCTTCCCGCTGTCACAGAGTCTTGTCTTTGTGGCTTCTGGTCCCGTTGGGCTCCCAAAGGTAACCGCGGGCACCCTCCCCCACCCTTCCTCTTCCCTTCCCCAGCTGGGTCGAGGGAGACGGTTGAGTCAGTGAAATTCAGTTCCTTATTTTATGAGGTGTCAGGGTTGATGTCAGACGTGGCAACGATAACTAATACTACCGTCTGAGAGACCAGAACGTGGTAATTAATCCCAAAGACTTAAGTGTATTTTAGTTCAGGAGGAAAAAAAATCACTAATTCAATCGTCCGGAAAATTGAAGTTTGATGCATGAGTCCCTGTTGAAAGGGAAGGTTCTTTCTCTCCCCCCCCCCTTTCCTCATTCGGATTCTGGGATTGAAGTCTCATCTCGCTCTTTCTCCCCCCCCCCTTTCTCCTGGCATCAGTGTGTACATCTACACATATGCACACAAACCCTGTCTAAAAGACACAGTTCTTAAATACATATGCAAGCAACTGGATCTGTGAGAAAAATTCTAACAACATAGTTTTGTAAATGTAGATCTTATGCAAGTAAGTTGGTGTGAGACTGTAGCCTAAAATGGAACCCTTAGACACATGTTTATCCTTCTTAATTCGAATTTCTTTTTAAATGAATATGCATGGTTGAAATGCAATACAGGACCACTTGAGAATAACTGCAACTGAATATATCTAAATGAAATGGTATGGGATTGTGCTACTTATAAATGTACCATATAAAGTAGTATAGATGAATAATCAGATATCCTCAAATGCATAGTGAAACCCAACTGGAATGCAGGGAACTAACTTAGGTTTATCTAATTACAACTGCCCTATCAGTTATAACTGATAGGTGCACAACTGTACAATAGTGTTGCCAAACAACATCAGCAAGTTCACTGAAGGGCATCCAGCAGAAGATGCCCACCACTACATCCATCCATGCCACATGCACAGGGATATTTCAAAGACTCCAATAACATCTTCCAATTATAATGCAATATTTCCACCAGTCTCAGAACAGATTCACACTGTGCCTTCCTCAGCCCATGAGCAAAGAGCTTCTACTAGAGGCACCCACCATAGGAGATGGAAATCTAAAGTCTACTTAACATGCGATGAAGCATACACATACTGTACAGCCTGCAATTTCAAAGTAGACCTAATGGCTAATATTAGACACTTCCTTTGTATGGTTATATAATCCTGACTCCCCACCCACCCACCCACCCATTAGCTGATGCTTGTAAATAGATGCACAGGTTCTATGACCTAACCTTTTACACCTGTTTCTATACATCAATGGTATTTTTTGAGATGCAGATCTTTGGCATGTCTGCTGCTGTTATTTGGAGTGCTAAACTGGAGGGGGGAGGGTGTCATCAAGTTTCTCAGGCCTATTTAATCCTGTACTTTGCTTCTTCATTAAGAGATAGATTGAGGGTTTTGTGCTTTGGAAGCATGGCGTAAGTGCATTTCAAATAAATAGACTAAGTGGGGAGGTAAAGATCATCCCTGATTTGCCCAGTTTACAGTTTTGGTTTAGGCAGCTGATTTGACAGAGACAGGAAATGTGTTCAGATCCCACTTTTACTACAGGTTCATGGGCTGAATTCTCATAATGCTCTAGGATAGCCTAAAGTGGTTTTCATGAAGCAAAGTATTGCCTTATCGTTTGGGGTGAACCCACTAATCATGTTGGGTTACTTACTGTTTGTATGGGCACTGCATATGGACATGCTAATTTGAATGAGCTCAGTAATTCTATAGTTTTGAACAAAACATTACTTTCTTCAAGGTCAATTCCACCTCTGTAAAGTGCAAAGAACCCAAGCTTGTACCCACAGCGGATCAAATGATTAAGCTTTCCTTGAGTTCAGCAATCTATACTTCAGTGTAGTGGCTGATATATTTCTATGCTCTTTCTGTGTCCTAAAAGTACTACAGTATTCTATACTAATGACCTTCAACCTAAAGCTCTCCAAATGTTTTAGACCATCCTTTAATCCCTCCTACTAAAACAGACTACATTGTAGACACCTCTTCAAGTGTGTCTTCAGATTTTGAAGAAACGCTGCTTGAGATGCAAGAGACATCTGTTTTCCCATTCCCAAATCAAAATACCCAGCATCCAAGTCTGGTCAAGTTATTTTGTTAAGCAAATAATTCTTAGAAGTCCCCTAAGAATTATGCTAGAAAAAAATAGAAGCATTAATTAGTTAATGATTTTCTGCCCCTTGGTGATACCCCAAATCAGTGGCCTGGGGTAGCTTTCCCAGTCATCCAACAGCAGAACAGGCTCTGCTTTCTGATCAAGAAAAAGGTCTGCCATGAAATGCCTAAAAAGACCTAAATGTTGGAATATGTTACAGACACAGCTGTGCTAGTTCTGCAATTAAAAAAGAAAAACATGCAACGTGCTTATTAAGCAGGACAGAACTTAATCCCACTATCCTGGAATATTTGCAACTTCCCAGCAATTTTTTTCCATATTTGTATGAAAGACCAAATGATTGCTCTTGCAAGAATAGTGACAATATTGTTGCTAGGATGTTAGTCTGAATTGTTCAAGCATGCAAATAATCACTATGTATTTTGTCTATAATCCTTATTTTGCCATTGAAGTCCTCAAGCATTTTAATCGGCTGGTGAACGGCTATTCTGCTTAACAGCAAAGTAATTGGTCTATTGAAAACCTTGCATCAGTTGAAACACTTCTGCATAGTTTACCTGGGATAACTTCCTAAACTGGGGCTTTTTAGATCTTTTGTTCTAGCATTGCCATCATTCCCTCTTGTTGAGGCTGAAGATGTAATGCAGCACTCCAGTATGGCAGACTGATTCTAAAAAGTCTTTCTCACACCAGCAAGCATATGGTGGGTTTATGCAACCTGGTTAATGTGGTAACAGAAGTAGCCCAGTTTCAGGGTTGCACTATTTGCTAATCCCAAAAATACAATATTAAACCTAATCTTGTTGAGCATACTGCATGGATGCAACGGAGCTGATTAAAAGTCTTGAATGAAAGCAGCCTTTTTTTTCCCTCTGGAAGGATGAAATAATCCGGGAAGCCTGTGTTTTTGCTTCATAAACAATGTTCTATACTAATATTTCATTATTTTGCTTAGCATCTAATTTGGAGAAAAATAATTGTACCACGTCCCAGTCTTTGGTACCTAGGAAAAGACCCTTCCTATCTAGTATTATTGGACAGCATACTTCCTGACCCTCACACTGTACTTAGAATCCAAGGCAAAGACCCAAGAAAGGGAAGCTGCAGTTCCTTCTCTTTCAGTTTAGGGGAAAGCTCATACCAACTCCATATCTGAGCATTAATTTTACTGCACAAGATTCACCATCCTTGGTGGCAAATGCTTTCCCACTGAAGATGCTGGTCAGCTCCTGATCCAAACCTGATTCCTGCTCCTTTGAAGGAATAAAGTAACTTCTTCCAGCTCAATTCAAGAAACATCTTTCCTCCCCATTATTACAGGCACTCTGAAATTCTGGCACTACCTGCCTGATATCAGATGATGGTGCCAGAGGAACTCAAGTATACTTGGGAGGATGTACGAAAGAAGATTGTCTAGGAAAATTTTAAGTGCTTTGATTTCAATTAAAGGAATACTTGTAATTTCTCCATTTCCTCCACCACCACCTTAATTAGATATAGAAGCAAGGCAATGTCATGGAGTGATTACACTGAGACTTGGGGAACTTCTGTTCAGCACTTTTCTTGACCATGGAACTTATTGGATGATTTTGGGTAAATCACTTTCCCTCTATCCAATCTATATCTATCCAAATACAGAGCTGTTATTGTTAAGATAAAATGAAGCCCGATTCAACAGTTTGTTGGTTTGAATACCTCAATGGAAAGAAACAACCAATAATTGACCTTAAGTAGTCATTCTGTCCAATCTTCTGCTTGAATTCAGAAACGACAATGTCAAAGTAGAATGCAGAAGTTGCAAATCATTGCAAATCAGCTCTATCGAGCAAGTTAACTTCAATGGAAGTGTGTGTCTATGTGTTTTGGATTTTATCCACCTGCTCATTCTGCATGAACACATTTGGGATGAACCAGAAGTTAGAGAAATAACTTGATACATTTGAATTAATTGTTGAATCAGTTTATTCAAATATTGATGAATCTATATATGATCAGTAAGGCAGATAATGTTGAAAATCCATGGAGATGATGGCTGATTTTAGTTATTTGAGGGGAAAAATGTAGTTAGAATGGTACTCCTAGCTCAGAATATCTCTTTTCTGGGGGACACTTGAGATTAAAAACCTACACACGTTTATTGGCTGCTGAAGTATTAGTGAAAATTTACAGCACATCAACTCAAATGGTATGTTGCATTTTTCTCAGAGTTGCACATTTCATTTTTAATGAAAGGTATAGCAGTTATTCTAGTCTGTATACCATTTAGCATTTTTATGATGTATAGATGAAAGGTTTTTTAATTAAAAGATTTTTTTGATGTGTATCAGAAAGTGAATGAAGCTGACACATAGGATACCTCAGTAAATGTAAAACATGGCTGTTCCTTACTACAGTTTAATGTCTTTGTTTACTTATCAAATTGTTAGGCATGGTTATTAAAATCTGCATTGATAAAATTTAGTTTTTAGCCACATGATGGATATTGTATTATTATTATGACAATGTCCCTCACAGTGCCCTCCTGCCATGTTCTTTGTGATGAAAGATTTGTAATGTAACTTTTTTATATAGACTTTGCCTAGTCTTTTAAAGAATATCTTTATCAACTACACATCAGCAAAAATACAAGAATAAACCCTCAAAATAACAATTTCATGTAAACTCTATTGTACTATGATCTGGGAATGCATATAAATGAAATACATTAATAGAATTTTTTGGAAGATTTCACACTGAAATTAATTGTTGAGAAATGGAGTCTGCCTTAGTTTGATGAGAATATCTGTAGATAATCTCATTTCATTTGCATTAAAATGTTTAGTTAGTTATAAAGGAATAATATTCCAGATGGCACAGGGATCAAAGACTGGAACTTCATCTATAAGGGCCTGAAATTGGACTAGAACAAGTCTTAAAAACAGGCTACATTTTAAAAAGCGTTCTTTGGTTTTTAATTTAATAAAATTTTATAAAATAATGAAAACTACTGTTGGATATTAGGGATTTTCAAAAGGTCAGTGCACTATGATGATCTGAATGATGAAATACTATTGGGGAGACTCATGGCCAATTTGAACTTAGTCTTGAAGCTACTACTTGACATTAAGCCAATCATAACATCTTTAACTAAATTTCCTTTAAAGATCATTGTAACAATAATATTTATTTTTATTCTGCCTTTATTATTTTTATAGGTAACTCAAGATGGCATATACCTAATATTCCTTCTTCCTCCTATTTTCTTCACAACAACAATCCTGCAAGGTGGGTTGGGCTGAGAGATTGTGCTCGGCCCAAAGTCACCCAGCTGGATTTCATACCTAAGGTAGGACTAGAACTCATGACCTCCCAGTTTCAAAAGAGATGCCTTAACCAGTAGAGCAAACTTAGGAGGCAGTATTGGAAACCATGTACAAATAGTCCTCAATTTATGATCAGTCTCTTAATGACCATTTGAAGTTATGACATACTAAAAAAAAAGTTACTTACAACCGGTCCTCAAAATTACAACCCCTGTATCACCCCTGTGCATTTCAGGCACCTGGTGACCAGCTATTTTGTAAAGTTTTTCCATTTTCCAACAAAAAATGCCCAGTTAATTAAGATGGATTCAGATTTACAACATGTGATTCACTTAACAACTGTGTGAGTCACTTAACAACCACTGTAAAAATGATCATAAACTCAAGTCCGGTCATGTGGTGGTTCAAGTTATGATTGCAACAACTTACAATCAAGTCTCAACCAAAATTGTGGTTGTAAGTCAAGGACTACCTGTATGCCATAATGAATATTCAGAAGAAAAGATAGGATACAAATGCATATATTTATATATGAATACATTTCTGGGCTCCTGAATTCTGAAGTCCAAAACATACTATTAGTTTTGTCCTCATCAAATGTGTGCTAGGCTAAGATCCATCTGGCCCTGTATTCTGTTTCCCAAGTGATCAACCTAATGTTCTTGGAAATTCATGATCAAGTTGGGATAATGTTTGTGTTCCTGGCAGAGATGACCCATTCTCCTCAGTCTGATTAAAATGGTGTGATTTTAATTCCCAGGGGGAGAATGCTGTAGATGAGGGCCATTGTGAGAGCGGAACAGTTGATCAAGCAATCTAGGCATTAACATACTGTTCTGTAGTGGCAGCATCTGGCTGATTTTGTCAAGGTTTGGAAGTTAAGGAGGGTCAAACCTGCTTAATACTTGGAGGAAAGACTACCAGGGAATACAAGGGCTGTAGATTAGACTGAAGAAGACAATAGCAGAACACTTCCATAACTTTGCCAGTCAAAGCACTTTGATATGTCCATAAAGATGATAAGCTTAACCAAAGGACAGAGAAAATCATATCTATTCCAGTATTATGTTGTTGTAAGCTTCTCTTTCTCTGGCTGTTCAGAGTGAAAATGAAACATCAGCACAAGCCACACACAGAGTTGTTCCCTAATATATATCAACCTTCAAGAGAAAGTAATCAGACAATTGATTGCAGGTCAGCTATAAGCAGAAATTGATGTGAGGAGAGGGTCAGGAGAGGTCTTTCTAAGAAAAGTGACAAAGTAACCAGGAGACATAGCTCTGTGTTTTACTGCTACAGCTGGACAGAGAACAACAGAGCGTTCTCACTGGCCTAATATTCTATAGCACACATTACATTTTCCCATACATTCCTCAGGTATATGGAGACCTACAATTCTCATCAATTTCAGACACTAATAATAATTATCTGAAAATTATAGAGGCTGCAATCCAAACTATTAGAAGAGCATCAGGTTGAAACATGATAAAAATACAACTACTGGACATCCAAAATATGGGAGTTATCTCCTCAAATGTATATCTATTATAGAAACAAAAGTCTGAGTATCTGTTACAAATTCCTATCAGTTTGATATAAATGTACCAACAGTTTCCATGAAATGACTAAAGGATGGAAATGTCTACTATGCATATACTTATGCAAAATACATAGGTGGTGTCTAATTTTCCATTATATATCTCTATATACATATACATACAGTATAGTACATATACATATATACACACACATACACACAAACACATGCACACACACAGTATGAATGCATTTTATTTGCTGTTCCTTTATTATTCTCTTATTTTTATTGCAAACTGTAAAGATCATTAGCTCATTTATTGTTTTCAGGAAAATGTTATCACTATGCCCATTTTACTGACTGAGGATGAGAAGTTGCAGTTTTTTTCAAGACAACTGTCCTGGAAAAGTGACATATAAATTGGCAAATGGTATTATTTATGATTATCCACTGCTTACTGTTGTATCAAAACAATGGATCATTCCACATAAAATGGAAAGAAAGATACTTATGAGATATGTGAATTTTAGGATTATTATATTTTTAAGGTCTCTCTGTGCCTCTGCTTTCAACAGTAATCTTGTATGCCAAATCACAGCAGGTAGCTTTTTTCCCCCCAATCATTTTTAACGCCATGCCAGGAAAAAACTGAAATTGCTTAATTTCTGCTGCTAAAGGCAAAGGTGAAAATAAAGATGAATTAAACTAATTTTACCTGTGTTTAATATATCAAAATAGGGTCACCTTATCTCTGTGCTATTTTGAGAATTAATAAAAGAGAAGCAACTTATTATTGCTGTTGCCAGATTGGAGCGCCTGATGCAGGAAAATAAGTTTGAGTATCTGGGGAAAGGAGTGTGGGGCCAGAATCAAATCCCACAGAGCCACAAAACTCAAGGATCCACTTTAGGCAAGTCGCTGATTCCAGCTTATCACGTTGAGATGGTTGTCACAATAAGTTAAGGACCGGGAGCTTTGGAAGAAAGGCAAAATTAAAAAAATAACACCAAAGGCACCCTTTCACCTCACCACCATGGAGTGATTGTGTGTCCAGGGAATATCCCCACAGCTCTCGGATTGACCGCAGGATCTGTAAATCGAGGGTATTGTAGTCTAGAGCTCTGAAATCGCCTTTCGAAGAGCGCTTTGGTTAAAACCCGAGCTTTGAGTAGGCGATTGATGACGTCATCTATTACCTGTAGGAACGCATCAACGATGGCCTTCTCATCTCGTGGTAAACCCTCTACAAGGGACGGCCAGTGGCCCAGAGAGACACCCAGTTTCCTAAGCGGGAAGGGAAAGGGGAGGCTGTAGTGAGATGGTGGGTCAGTGTTTTAAATCATAGCCACTTTGGAGGCGTCTAAGAAGCGAGATGAGGGAAGTAATTGCATATTTAATGAGCTGCTCAGCTCAGCCCGACGCCGGGCTTGATTTGAGAGTAGCCTCCCGCGGCCAGGCTGGCAATGGCGTGAGTGAAGCTAAAGGAAGAAAGCGTTCCCAGAATGGGTATACAATGCGTGATGCGCAGGCCTCCGTGTGTATGTGTGCGCGCGTGCATAAACCCCCATGCTTCTCTCTCACACACACCCCCATCTCCACGCGGACGTGCAGACACGCGCAGACACACGCACCCAGCTCACTGTGTGCAGGAGTCGTTATCATTTTTGTTAACTTTTTATCGACTGTTTGCTAGATGGCATGCCACTAAAGTGTATGATTTGAGATGAAAAATTAGACAGATTAACCCGAGGGGAGAGCTTGATTGATTACTAAATAGGATCAATTTGAAAGTTTTAGTCATAACGTTTCTGTAGAGCCCCTTAATACTTCAAACTTCAATTTTACGGGCTATTGAACTAAGCATGTTCCTGACAAAATTGATATATGTATTAATTTGCTTTAACTGTTGATTAATTACTCTCCACTGAAAGAATTATATGGAGCCGTTTGCCTCGGATTTGCATATTAATCAAATTCTAGTTGATAATTCAGTTGGTGCGATGCGATGGATTTTCAGCGGTGGTGGGGAGAGCGCTGGGAGGCGGCGGCGTTTAAGGGTATTGATCTAAGCCAGTCTCTGGTTTCTAGGGTGAACTTCTCCACCCTCCCCCTCAACCATCACCTCGCTCTCCCTCTCTCTCCGGTTTGGGTCCCTCACTGCTTAGCTGCCAGTTTAGTGCATTAAAATCAAAGATGCAGAACGCGTTAGCCTGGCTATTTGGTGAAAACAGAAATTGCCTGTCCAGTTTTTATGATGTTCTCAGCCTGAGCAGGCTGCACTTTAATGCGTCCTGTCAAAATGTCTGGGATTTAAAGGGAAAACAGCACAATTTAGCGCTGAGTAATTAATGACAAACTACCTCGGTGGTTAGAATTGTAGCAACACCTGCATTTGCCCCCGAGTGTTACCGAGGATATGTAGCGATGAGGGGTGTGTGTGAAGAATTCGTCTTCAACGAGGAGGTTCATAGCTGAGTCGTGGAGTGGGGGCTGCTCCCGCCCTGGAAATTCTCCTGAAAAGCTCTCTACTTTGCAGTCGCGTATGAAAGACTCTGCATGGCCTACCTCCTCAACAGAGAGCGTGTGAATAGAAAAAAATACCATCAACTGTGGGGAAAGCGGGGCTTATAACGTCTGGAACTAACCGATACTGCAGGAGGAGAGTCGCGTTAGTGTAGGGTAGCAAAAGCGAACAAAACCCACCACAACAAAAACCAGAGTTTGGCCGGAAGAGGGGCTACAGACCCCTTATTAACAACTGAGCAAGAGCTCCTCTTTGCTGAAAGGGTCGAGGCGGAGAAGAGCAATAACGCCGAAACTACATTTAGGCAGAAATGCAGTCGGGGGGTTGGGATGTACTTTTGCCACATTTATTTCTCAAACTGGATTCGTTCTTTCCATAGAGCGATAGAACACAAACGCCGCGAGTCAGTGAAAATCCGCAGGGCCGCTGCTTGTTTGTTTGCTTGCTTTGCCCAATTCCGCCGGGTCAAAGGAGGGCGCTCGACAGCACAACTCCAAGTACGCGCACAGAAATCGAGGTCTTTTCAATGAGCTGCCACGGCAGGACTTTGGGGACGAGTGCAGACCCCTCTCGATCTAATAAGTAATAAGTGGAAAACGCTTCCAGCACAGGAGCTGGTGGGCCAGAGTTGGGGGAAAAAATTATGTCCACAGGCTACGGTCAAAAAAGTTAAGATGGCGGCTACGACTGTACGAACGAAAAAAAAGGATGGAGCGTCGACCACGCTGTCATGGCCACCATCTCGACATTTTTGTCCTGAAAGGAATGCTAGGGCTTAAAGCTACGAAACAATGGAACTTCTCTACAGAATTCTTCTGCCACTTTATCTTTCTTCACTATGATCCCACTTTATCTTTTCATAGGATGTTTTAAAACTGCCTCCCTCTTTTACACCTTCGGCCTCTCGTACTGGTCTTTTGCACGTTACAGATCGACTCACATAGGAGACTAACATTCCCTCTTTTAGACGGAATGGCACCTAGTGAATTCCGCGGGGCTTATTTTGGAGTGGATGTGGAGGATTGTGTATTGGTTTTCTCCAGCCTTTCCCAAATTCGACACTTTCCAGATCTGCTGAAGCTAGAGTTCCCAAAATTCCCAGATGGCTTGGGCATAATCGTAGTCCTAACCCACCTATAGGAGGCAAGGGTTTCTCTCCTCCTTTCCTCACCAACCTTTTAAAAAGGGGGGTGAACCCCCCCCCCCCTAGACACCCCCTCTTTCTTTTCTGAAAAGCATTTGAGGGTCTGGGCTATGTACTGTAAACTATTTTCCCCCATATCTATGGATTCAAAGGGTAACAGTGTAATTAAAACCAGATAATTAATGAGACAATATTCCTACAGCTTACATCTTTAATGAACAAAACCCTTCAGGGCAGTGTGCTCTTCCAGGCTCATTAAAGAGAATAAAGTTGTGAGGCTTATATACTTCCCAGTGTGTTAATAATAACCCAGCGAGTGTATGCTTTAACCAAGCATAATAGCTCGGGCCTCCCATATACTCTGAAAGAGGCTCGCTGAGCGCCGAGGTTTGTGTTTCGTTTTTCCAAGGGCTTAAATATTTTAAATGCAAAGTAGGATACATAGAATCTTAATCGCTATCCACAAAAATCATAAAATGAAAAAAGGAGAAAAAAGTCCAGAGAGACTTCGCGGAGGAAAATTCTCCAGGCAATTGAGACCACAAATCAAACTTTCAAAATGAAATAGCTGAGATTACAGAACAAGGCTGGTGGTTAAAGCAAAGTTTCCCAACCCAACCTCTCATCCGGCTGTTATTGACTCTGCGATTCCCCACCCACTCGCGTCCTTTTATTAATTTGGCTTCTGTTGAGATCTGAAGAAAAGAACAGCCCTTAAACTTGAAAAAGTGGAGAAATATACGCCTTGCGCAATACACCCATTGGGTTTGCTCCATGCAGTCAAAAAGATGCTTTCTTTTTCCATCTTCTTTTCTTCCCCAACCAAACCTCCCGCGCCCCGCCAATCCCGAGGTAATATTTCCTTTTTAGTGTATCGCAAGCTTCTAATTCAAATGGTTATTGCTTCCCATTTTTAAAGTTTACTTAGCAAAAGCCCCGGCTAACGTGAGCTGTTTTGGCAAGAGACGCGGGGGCTTCGCCTTCAGCGCTGCAGCGCAAAACGTAGAGGGGAGGGAGCGGGCTTTTAGGGATGAGTTATATTGCAATCAACTTAGTAAATCTGCATGCAGAAAAGGATGCTAATTAGTCTTAATAGTCTACCAATATGCCCCAAGACTGGAGACACAACAAACGTAAATCTGCTACCGATAAATATTTTTAATTGTTAAATTTACTGGAAAGAAAGTTTTATTTGCCTTGGCAAGACCACGTGATGTGAGAAAGCCAGGGGGAGGAAGAGGAGAAGAAAAAGGCGAGACGTGTGGTGTGTGTATGTGTGTATGGGGGGTGGGGAATTCCGAGAAAGGAGGGATGCAGAGCCACGCTCTCCTAAGAAAGGAAGCCTTCTCCTAACTGGACAATTTGCTCCCGAGGAAACCTGATGTAGAGAATCCCAGGAATCCTAGAAGCATTGCAATAAACTTGGATAGGATCGGGCTGAGGAGAAGCTAATCGAAAGGGGATCACTCAGCACCCTCGTGCCGCCTTTCTTTGCCCCGAGAGGGCCAGTACTTCCCTCCCTGTTTCCTCAATTCCAATCAGCAAAGCGGAGACTAGCAAAGAAGCAGGCACCCTAAGCGGGCGCTTGGCAAAATTAGTGATGTATCACGTTAATTACCAATGTGATTTTCAAATGGTTGCAGGCAGGCCCAAGGAAAATTAATGGAAATCCAAATTCTAATTATGTGGCGGTTGTGAAAGAATTAAACTAAATACTCTGGGTGGATGTGGCGGGAGGGGCGGGAGGGCGAGCGAGCGAAGGAGGAGAGGCGCCTTTCCGTAGAGCAGGGGTCTTCAAACTTGGCCCTTTTATGACTTGTGGACTTCAACTCCCAGAATTCCTCAGCCAGCAAAGCTGGCTGAGGAATTCTGGGAGTTGAAGTCCACAAGTCATAAAAGGGCCAAGTTTGAAGACCCCTGCCGTAGAGGAAAACTCCTGCTCTCCCCCCCACCCCGCCCCGCGCGGCCTCTGCTCCTGAGAGAAAGAGGCGCGCGCACCTGCAAAGCGACTTCCCCGTCTTTTGACCGCACGTCGAGGGTCCCTTTTCAGTCTCAGAGTACCCAGCACGGGGGTAGGCAACCTCGGCTCTTTTATGACTCATGGACTTCAACTCCCAGAATTCCTGAGTCAGCTATGCTGACTCAGGAATTCTGGGAGTTGAAGTCCATGAGTCATAAAAGAGCCGAGGTTGCCTACCCCTGACCCAGCAGGAAGCGAGATCAACGCCTCCAGGCGGGACGAGAAGCGTCACTTTGGGAGGAGGTCTTTCATTGGCCCTTCCTCAAAACAGCCCCAAAAAGGGTGTTTGAAAGGACTGGAATCGAGGGAGAGGAATCCTTAGCTGGGCAAACTGGGCCTTTGAATCCAAGCAGCTCAGGAAGGTCCCCTTTTCGGCGGACTGGAAACCTGGACAAAGGAGGCCAGCTCCCGAGCGCTTCTGGGGATCTGAAAACACGTGTTAAAGAAAAAGGGGGGGGACGCGTGACACGGGCAACTCTTTGGATTCGTTTTTTGGGGGGGGATGTTTTAACTGGGATTGTATAGAATTAGGGTTGAAAGGATAGAAGGCAAATGGAGGAAAGACACGACGGGGAGAAAAGATAGGGATCGGAACTACAGGAAAGCCAATAGCAATGTCACGGACGCCCCTGCTCAGAGGCTAGAAGATCTGCAATTATTGTACCGGCTTCACGCTCCTGAGGACTAGAAACTTATGCAAAGTGCCCGTTCATTACTCAGTTGACAGAACGTGCATAACTTTAGGGTTGCCTTTACTGCATTGTAATCTGAACTAAAAAGCTGTCCCCCCGTTAAAGATAAATAATTTGGAACCATTTGAATTATGTTACCATAAATCAGCAAGTAATGTAACAGTATTCCTTTCTGGCCTAATCCTTTTTTTTAAAAAAAATATTGATTTCAGCTGGCTAAATAGGCTTCAACCAAATATTCAGCATAGTGAACAGAATAAAATGTTAATGAAAAACAGGCCCACTAATCATTTTTTAATACAACTTTGGTTTGGCAAGTCCTAATTTTTTAATGTGTTTCTATAATCAGGTGGAGGCAAACAGCTACCCACAGGATGTCTAATTAAACAGGATTAGGAGGTAACGTCATTGTCTTGTTCCAAAGGTCTTCTATTTTCCTTGGAGCTGGAAATGAGATTTGGTCATGCACCACTAAGACAGCCAACCCTTACAGGCATTGGATAGTTACACAAACACTTTTTTTAAAGAGACAATTCAGCATCTGCTAAATAACACACAATATAGAGCAAATAGATAGCTTTAACCTAGTGCTTTCCAGATGCTTTTCAGTCAGGACTCCAATTCCCATCATCTCAGCCATAATTACCATATAGTGTATATGGAAGAGATAAGAGTTGTGAGAGTTTGGAATATACTAAGTTGGATCATTTGTTGTAATGACATCAGGCTAGAAACCTGGAGAACATGAGTTCTAGTCCTGTCCTAGCCATGAAAGCCACCTAAGCGATTTTGGGTCAATCATATGCTCTGAGCCCTAGGAAGGAGGCAGTGGCAAACCACTTCCAAAATAACTTGCCAAGAAAACTGCTGGGATTAACTCGGGCAGTTGCCAGGAATCAAAAACTTACCCAAAGGAATCCTCCCACCAAAAAAAGGAAAGGCTGAAAAATGCTTGTATGGTTTCCAAAAAGGAAAATGGACGGCTATGTGAATAATCCAGAATATGTTGGTGAAATTATCTAAAGAGGTTTTGACAGTAGTACTCCTGCATGTCCTTGGGTCTTTGAAGAATTCACCAACCCTTTTTTCCAACCCCACTATGCTGAAGCACAGAAAATGTAGCTTTAGAATGAAGTACAGGCATCTGGATCAAAGCAAACATCTTCAAATGTCATCAAATGACCCTCTGCAAGCCATTAGTTTCACCTTAGCCCTAATTCTTGACAACTGGCATGGAGGAATCAGATGAACTCTTGCTCACTATTTGGAGTTTTTCAAACAAAGGATGAGATTATGCAAAAATTAAGTGTTGGCTGTAGATTCAAATGAGTTGTAATCATAGGTGTTTAATTGGAGGATTTAAAATTACCCTTATCTGTCACCCCCTTTCCTAAATTATTGAGAATGACGATGAAAAAGTAACTCAAAGGTGGCTTCATTGTGACCTGAGGCTGCAATCCAGTGTATACTTTCTTTTGTTATAAATCACATTAATTGAATGGGATTCACATGAGAGTAACCCTGCATAATATTGCAACATACGCTTACCCAGATCACTGCTTACTGCTACCCAATGATGGGGGTTGTCAGGCCAGCTATGATCTATGAGGATTCGGTGCTGCAGCAAAGCTGGAATTTAATAAATTTCATTCACATTCCTTATCATTCACATTTGAGACCCCAGTCTATCATGGAGAGATGAATGGAGCATTCCTCTTTTTCTGATGGAGAAGAATGGAAAATGTGGATGGGAAAACTACTTCAGAACTGAGAGCTGAAGACTTTCAAATGTATGTATACACACAAATACAGACACCCCAGTGCTGGCTCCAGCATATATATGGTGCTCCTAGAGACCACATTGACCGATGGTGCTCTCTCCCATCATGTGATTTGGAAGAAGAGGCAGCATGGCGCCCCCTAAGCTTTGGCGCCCTCAAGACGGCCCTGCATAGCACCTCCCACCACCACCCATCATGGTCTCCAGCAGCCAGAAAACACTTTTGCAATGGAAAAGGAGCTTTGGCAGCATGAGAGTCTAAGCCCCCTGGCAGCTTGCCAAAAGAACATGATATAGAACATCCAAGCTAAGTATTTAGATTTAAGCTCCTTTGGTACAATTGTTTTCAATGGCGTTCACAGAGCCCTTCTTTTTAAAGTACATTATCCACTATGGCAGAGAAGGCAGAAGGGAGGGAAGGTCACTGGAACCTGATCTCCACAGCTGCAATGATTGCTGAATACAAGATAATTCCACTAACATGCAGGGCGTATGTTCAACCCAAGCAGATTTTCTCAAGTGGCTCATCACGGGCACATATTTTTCTTCTCACACAACTATCTCACATCACACAAGCTCAATTTATTCAGAAAGACTTGATTGGCTAAAGTATTCTAGTAGCGTGAAATCACATTCTTATTTGGTTAGGGTAGGCCTCTAGATTACATAACAAAATGGTCAGTTTTGTGCTGCTTTGGATGTGGTTCCTTTTTCTTTGGATACTGAAGGCCAGAAATAAGTAGGATCTTCATGAGAAATGTTGGGCTGTCCAGGCAGAATCCTACAGTTGAATTTTAGGGCATTGATGCCACCTCCTTGCTTAGAGCAGGAATCCAAATTAAAGCATTTCTTACAGATGGCTGTCCAGCTTCCACTTAAAAAAATCCAATGAAGGGGACCCTGCCAACGTTGTGGATAGTTGCCTCCACCATCAAAGTGTTTCTATGGTTGAGAATTCTTTTTAATCAGGCTGTGATTTCCTGTAACTCAAATCTATCGTTCTGTATCACAAACTCTAGATCTTCCTGTGCAACATCTTTCAGATATGTGAAGAATGCTATCATAATCCCACTGTTTGTTCTCAAGGCTGATTCCCAGCCCCTTCTTCTCCTCACTTCATAGAACTTTCCAGTAGATTGGTTTGGTCCATGTTGCCCTGTGCTAAACTAGTGTCTCTAAATCCTTGAAATAATGGACCCAATAGTAGGATCTGACTAATCAAAATAAAATATATGTTTTATTTCTCATTTGGAAACTGTATTCCAATTGACAGAGTATAAAATGGCATTTGGTTCTATAATATTGCTGACTTATATTCAGCTTATAGACAACCGCTACTTCAATATCTTTTTACAATACTGTAGTATTTCAAGCCATACATCTTCTATTCTAGGTCTGTGCATTTTATTAACTTTGCATTTGATTTTTTTCTTTAAAAATTCCAACCTGTTATTTTCAATTAAATTATTTAACCTATCCAGATCGTTTTGAATTTTATTTTAGTTTGCTACTATATTAGCTATTCCACTCAAATTTGTCATTTGCAAATCTGATAAGCACACACTTCACATCCTCACTTAAATCATTCATATAAATGTTGAAACATATAGAGTCCATGACACTTAACACTTCATTTCTGTTTGATGAGGAATCATTGAGGAAAATTTTATGTGCCCTCTGAATTGTCATGTCATCCAGCACACACTTAATTAAATTCAGCTACTAAATCCAGCTGCTAAGTTACTAGTTAAGTAGTTACTTGACTTATGTTAACTAGTGTCCCTGATTTCTCAGCTATGGTCAGTCTGTCTGTCCCTCTTACACATACTGGAGACACAATATCTTACAATGAGCACTTCATCCCTTATGCCACAATCCTTGCACAATCTTGCTTTTTTTATAACTTCCCCTAACCCCCAGCAGATTGCATGCCAATACATCCTTGGGGATGCCAGATTGAAAGGCTGCTCTGCGCGCGCACACACACACACACACACACACACACACACACACACCTCTAAGGTCAAGCCTTACCTTTTCACAGTGCTTTTGTGTGATATATCACCTGTATATTTTTAAGTGTGTGAGTCCAGTGAATAACCAAATCTGTGTTGTTATCTCTTACAGCTCTCTCTTTCGCTCTGTATGGTGGAATTGGCTAACAGACCGCAGGAGCTCAGTTCCACTGCCTTGCCCCCCCCCACCCCAAAAATGTTTATTGAATAAAGTGGTTTTCCTTTGGGTGGTTTAACTCCTCCTTCACTGTTTATAAAGTAGATCACAGTGACAGGTGCAGCAGGCTGTAGCTCGCATTCCCCCCATATATTGTAGCCCCAAACATCATTAATACTAATAAAATATCACTATGGAAACCAGTACATCTAAACAGACTGGAGGTAGTGACCCTTGAAAAAGGCAGGATCCTGCAGCTCCAGCCAAACATGAATCATTTTTCTCTGCATACTTTATAGGAATTGCCAGTGATATGCAAGGCTGTCATTGCCAAGCACTTCTATGGATCTGCAAGTCATTTCCATAAATCAGCAGCATTGGGTCCAGCTGAGAGTCCTAAGAATATGATGGAACTCTTTTTGAACATATAATGAAGTGTTCCAGAGGCTGCCGTTATTTTTCTGCTTGTTAAGGTTTTTTTCCCCCTTTTGCAGCTTTTGAATTTGATTTTAAATTAAAATGTCGCCGAAAGAATGTTTTATCGGTGATCACTGTTATGATAAATTTATGCCTCAATAATTACTTTTCACACAGTATTGATCTCTACTGGCCAGTTCTTTGCACTCACCCCTCCCTCCCTCCCCACTTGTCTCTCTCTATAACTATGCCTATGTGTTTGAGAGACAGAAGGAAAGACAGAGATTGGCTTAGCAGAAAGTTAAATAACCTTTTATAAAATTTAGGACAAGTGGATCTCAAGAGATGGATTGATTCAAAATAAACAAGTGTTAAATGAACGTTAACCAGAGGCAGAAATAATTTACTTCTCTTCTTGCATGAAGAAATATAACTTTCAGTTATATCTTTACAGACAGTATCGAATAAAATAAAAATCACAAGCTGCATAAAGATACTTATCATCTTAAGTTAGAAAAACTAAGCACCACCTGAGGGCTAATAGAGGAAGAACAATTCCCTACTGTCTGTATGAATATATTAATTGGTAGATTCAACCATCTATCCTATCATTCAAAACAATCAAATGACGGTTTAGTTGGCTTGATTAAGATAGACCTGTTATCCAGAGTCATTAAAATCAATAAGAGTTTAAACATTTATTTCAGCATTGGTATGGATTGTATTGTAGTTTATTCGTCAAATGTTAAAATATTGGATTTTAAAATTAGATTTCAGCTGGAGTAGCTGGCTGGGGCTTCTGTGAAAGAGTTTTCAATCTAATGGCATTGTAAACAATGCACATGTTTATCTATTCAGAATGCACTGGACATGCTATTCTAGATGACAAATGAGGTTTTTTTCTTGTTATTTGATCAAGATAAATGGCTATGCTAAATAGTTCCTAATTATAACCTGTTAAAACTTGCTGTAGCATTTAAACTCTCCATTAATTAATTAGCTTAAAGCAATGGTTCTCTAAGTGCAAAGTTAAACGCCTTTGTAAAGAAGTATGGACAGTTGCCAGAAGTTAAAGGGAACCATGCTTCAGTTCTCTCTGGGGCTTCTCCATTTCAAAAGGTGACCCCCTTTTCTTAGTCATTTCAGATTTGCATTTTGCCAGATTCTTCTGTCTACGGCAGAGGTCTTCAAACTCGGCCCTTTTATGACTTTCATGCCTGGCTGAGAAATTCTGGGAGTTGAAGTCCATGAGTCATAAAAGGGCCGAGTTTGAAGACCTCTGGTCTACGGGGTCAAGTGACCAGACTTCTCAAGGGTTAGGGTTAGGGCAGGGGTAGGCAACCTCGGCTCTTTTATGACTCATGGACTTCAACTCCCAGAATTCCTGAGTCAGCATAGCATAGCTGACTCAGGAATTCTGGGAGTTGAAGTCCATGAGTCATAAAAGAGCCGAGGTTGCCTACCCCTGGGTTAGGGTTTCTGTTTACTCTGTCTTACACATCCAAACATCTACAGTCCTTGGTCTGTGAATACCTCTCATATATTGTAATCATAAATTGAAAGGCAGTCAAATAATTACTTAACTGATTAATTAAGAGACTGTTGATGATACTGTAAAACTATATTCTCTGCTCTTTGCAAACACTTTTGAAGATCAAGGCTGTGTTACACAAAAATGCATGGTTTTTCAGGCCTCCGCTTTGTTACTGGCTGTTAGTAGAAAGAATGTAAGAAAATAACTGGCTCATGATTTTTAAATGTTATTTATACACATATATACTTGTTCTATGAACATTTCAGAAATGATTTGGAAGAAGTATTTTGGAAGTTTTTTATTCTTCTATGAACATGAAAAGAAGTTGCTGCTGCTGCTGCTTTAAAAATTGCACTAACTTCAATGAGCAGCTGTATCTTGCTTCATGCTAATAAGAGCCTTAAAAAGTTGGGCTTTTCTTAGCAAAGAGCAGAGGAGTGCTGTGCTAACCTTACCCTAACTGTACTAATTATATAATGAGTTAATATTGTTAATCTTATGGAAAAGAATCAGTACATATTTTCTTTCTGTTATTCCCCACCCCACATTATTGCATATGTGCATTTTAATACCCATGTATTGTATTATCTGGTATCTTGCTGATTTCTTCTAGTCAATAAGACTTCTTCTTTAATTTGTTGTGGAAAAAGCAAAATAATGGATTATGTGTATAAAAAAAGGAAATAAGTAGATCACATAGGGAATACTTTTGGATTGCAATCAGCTTTAGTAGACTAAAATTAACGTGATGTTTATTACATTTGGCCAGAAAATGGAAACAAAAATAAAAAATACCCCAAATAAACGTATAATGTCACTGAAGATCAGAGTGAATTTATTATTGCTTTTTGCCAAGAGATCAATGTCTTTTAGTCCTGATACTGCAGGTTTTCAGTTATTGTCCTGGAATATATAAACAAAAAGTGATATGTTGATAGAGATTTGAAAGTCATGTATAGTTCTGATGAATATACTGAAAATGTAATATTTTGAAACTGTATTCTACATATGTGATGAGTATGCAAGACTATTGATTGATTTGTTACTAGGCAAAATCAGGGCATATCTAATTTAATTAGAGCTTCTTGTAATATTCAGCACCCAACATTGCCTGATACTTCTACTATTAAGCATTTATGTACAATATGCAGAACTCCTCATCATAAGAGCTAGAGAACAGACCCTTGACCTGACTCTTAAAATTTATTTAAATTTGCTTTCTTCCGTTTTTTCTTCTAAAGAAACATATTAGTGATGTAAAATTGTACCTGCTATCCATAAATCCCAGAACAATTTATGAAGCAGTGGTTCTCATAAATCAAAAGCGTATAAAACATACTTCCAATAGGACATTTTAAAAAATCTTTTGTATATAGTCACTTTGCCTTGAAGATGAATATGAAGCTCTCCTCCAAAGTGTTTGGAAGTGATGAATGAAGCAAGATATCGGTCTGACAGGGACACAGGCAGTCATTTCACAGTACTAAGATCACATTGCAAAGCCAGGACGTGACAGTGGAAGGCAGTGAGCAATTGTTTCATGGGAAAAAAAAGATATAATTTCACCATCCAATAATAAAGTGAGGCAAATAACTCAAGGTGAAGGGGAAATCTCCCTTTTGTATTATTTTTGATAGGCTCCTGTAAAAGAGTTGAGAGGTAGGCTCACCGAGATGATTGCTACAGGGCCCTTAGGGAACTAGGTCCAGGGGTGACACTCTCAGAACAACGTAAGAAAACTTGCATTCACATCTCTTGTTTCAAACAATGGGATTCATACGGCAGGCCTTTCAATGCACAAACTTACCTTAATACTTTTTTGGCCCTTACTCTCTGATGAACAGTGTCTTGTGCAGACTTGGAGCTTTTAGGGGACATGAGAGCCATCAGAACAGGAAAGCAGCTCTAGGTCCGGTTTAGACAAAACTTGCTTTTCCCTGTCTTCTCATATTTCGGAAGATTTGTATTTATCTCTTACTTTTTCTCCTGGAATGTCTTACCAGGGAGAACAAGCACCCTTTTATCCTCACAAGAAAAATCCTATAAAGCAGACATGTCAAGCACAAGGCCCGGGGGCCGGATCCGGCCTGCAAAGTGGTTTCATGTGGCCGTGAAGCCATCCTGGAAACATTGAGGGAACAGCCCCCACTGCCTTGGCCCTGGCCCAGAGACCCTCCTTCTGCCAGAGACCCTCAGATCTGTCCCACTCCTGCCCAGGCACCCATAGGCACCCTTGATGCGAACGATGTAGAGCTGGCCATGCCCACCCAGTAGGCCATACACAGTCTAGCCACACCCACCCAGTAAGCCACACCCACCCTGGCCATACCTACCTGGCCCCTTGAGGGCAACCGCAATGCTGATGCGGCCCTCAATGAAATTGAGTTTGACACCCCTGCTATAAAGAGACAATGGCTAACCCAAAGGCATCCATTAAATTCCACGGATGAGAATGGACTTGAACCCAGGGGCAGCTATTGTGCACTGCATGCATGTAAAAAGGAAGGGGGGAGCTTAATCACATGGCCATGATTGCCATATTGATTTTTTGTGCCCTTTTTTTACAACCCCCCCCCCCCGCTTGAACCTGAGTCTCCCTGGCTCTTGTCTAGGACCTTAACCATTATACTGCCTTGGATCCCAGTACGTTGACCAACCCAGGTCTTTATTTTTATCTCTCCCAGTCAGATAAGAGTCAATGCCATGCCACTGTTGCTAGTTTGTTTCATAAACATTCTCCCCCCACACCTTCTCGCAGTTTTTGAACACTTGCAAGGTTACCCCAATGAAACCTTGTGTTCTCAATGGTATAATTTATTTAGGAAAGCACAAAAATATAAATATCAGCAGGAAAAGTAGAGCCCACATCAATACTGTCATGTTAGATCAGAAACCTCATATGTTATATTGGAGAGAAAGTGACAAACAGGGCACTGATGGGAAGCAGGAAGATGAAATGTGTTGGATGAATTTTGGTTAATAGCAGATTTTTTTCCTTCCAACAGGCTGGTGTTTCCTTATCCAGCATACTTTCACCCCAAGCGTGATTCCTTAGCACCAAGGTTAATTTTTTAACTCAGTTTTTTAACAATGGGCAATAGATATGGCAGTAATAAAAGAATATGTCTCCTGAGCATGTACAGATATAGAGTGTATTGTCTATAGTACTGGAAGACCAGAGCCACCCCAGGTGTATTTCAGATTTATAAGCAAGCTTATTCTGTTACACAAACCAGTACTATAAAATATAATTAAACATTTACCACTCAGCTGCTGCAAGTCTGTTAGACTGTAGTAGGGTAAAAATCCTAATAAACTAACAACTTTTTGCTGATTTTAAAATTCTCCTTAAAATGCCACATCGATAGTAGCCTCAGTTTCCCTATGAGCTGGCCAATAGGGTTTTTTGAGCTCTGATGTTGTCCAGCCCAGACAAAGAATTGTAAAATTTGTAACTAAGTAAATTGATAACATTATCTACACAGAAATGGCTTTTTTGCAGTCCTTGAAATACATTACCCTAAGACATGCACTAAGGGAGAGGATGAAAGATATCAAATGGATGGTGATCTGACTGATTTTGGTATTATCACTGTTGGCTAAGAAGTAACAGAGATGGGAAATTAAAATAAGCCCTGCAAACTCTTTCCCTGCTTTCTGGTAATACACCACTCGCTGTCTTCAGCTTGCAGGAACTCTGATTTATAACTCACAAATAACTTCCTCCTTATGGCCGCAGTGATTCATAGAGCACTGTGTCCAGGAGGATGGATTTGCAAGTGACAGGTCCTCTCCACAATTTACCAGGTACTCACGCGGCAGGCCCATCGAGGTCTGATTTACAGCCAAAAGTGGGGAAGGAGTTTTGGCTTTCTGCTTGCTTGGATTTGGGCAAATGCTTTGAGAAGGGAGGTTGGGAAGGATTGCAAGCCACCCTGCTAGCTAAGCTACCAGATTAAAAAGCCATCAAGTAGCAATGAAAATTCAGAAACAACTGTTCTCTCAGCCTGCTCTGCATCCAAATAGCAATTTAGAGGCAGAGACCACATTTCTTTGTTATTGCTGACGGGTTGGGTATTCCTTTCTGTAATTTGGGGGAGCAAAAGTTGTGTAATAATTGGAGTTTTACATTTAAAGTCATCATATCTCCCTTACTATAGCAAGCTAATGGCAAGGCTGCTGAGAATGCCAAGGTCTTACAGCATCACTGCGGCCCCCTCCCCACCTCAGGGGTCCATTGCAAGCTATGATGAAATCAACCTGACAATGTGCATTATGACATTATTGCACAAAGATGTGGTTATGTAGTTTGTATCAGTTGATGCACCTATCACAGATGTGTATATTGTATAGTTTGCATTATGATATAATTTGTACATATATTGAATTGCCCCCGCTTGTTCTTCCATGAGGATGCCCACACAATATACCAATGATAAAGGACACATACCCCTTATCCTCTCATTTAATTAAGCTGAGATGCACATTTTTTAAAATTAAATTTATATGCTGCCCATTTCACTATTAAACAACCCTGGGTGGCTTAAAACAATATAAAACATGGTACAACATGTATATTTATTCAACATTTGTCAAAAGTTTCTATTCAATGGATTCTGAATTCTTATACGAAATGGAGTTGGGGGGGTCATATTAGGCTTTACCACAAAATCCATCCCTTAGGGTTGTTGACATTTCTTGATTGTTTTCAATTTGGCAGACATCAAATATAAAATCTCTTGAAAGCTATCAACCCTTGAATACTAAATACCATTACTAGGTATCAAACAATTTCAAATACTAAGTGCCTGTAAAGTAAAATATGTGTGGATGTATGTGTCTATAGGCAGAACAGGTGTCAGAAACAAGAATGGAAGAGACACCAGCTTATCTCAATTTTCATTTCTTCAGTTAAATCTATCAAAGATGTTGATATATTTAAGACAAGGAAAGTACAATTTCTGCTGTTCTGAATATAGTAGCTGTTTGTATAGGTTCAAGAGTGGCAAATTCAGAAACTAGTGTTGCATGTGACTTAAATCTATCAAAATCAACACTCAAATTCACTTGGAAGAGGACAACTTCCACAAGAACCAGTAAATTCCTTATTTCTTTATTTCTAAATATTTAGGATTGCTCTGACAGTAAGAAAATAGAAAAAAAATAGCTATTTTCTCTTACCCAGAGCACAGGTTTTTTGCATCCACAAGTAGCAATCCTGTGAATCCCAGGAAGCCATGAAGATATATAAATGAGGATACACACACAGAGAGAGAGAGAGAGAGAGAGAGAGAGAGAGAGAGAGAGAGAGAGAGAGAGAGAGAGAGAGAGAGAGAGAGAGAGAGAGAATGCCATCATGCAAATCTCCCCCTTACATACTTGCATCCCAGCATGTGATATGAATACAAGTCATACATAATATTTGTGCCATGATGACATGATGCCTATTTCAGCACTTGCCCCAGTGGAGACATCCATGGTAGCAATTGCTATTTTAGTGAACTTTCTAGTATACTTGAAATTACCCAGCTTAATATTCTTGTTATATTTGAATACAGATAACGGTTAGCCCCTCCAGGAAACTTGACTAGATGAGCTAAATCTACTTTATTGTAAGGCTACATTAATAGAATCTTGCATGTCTGAACGTACAAAATTTCCTGCTGCTGCTTGATCCATTCATCTGGGTCCTAGGTTTCTTTCTTTGACTGTCCCAAAGGTCCTGAACTGAAGAAGTTTCTTGGATGAGAAGTGAAACATTTTCAAGGAAAAAAACCAAGGAAGTCCAGTTGCCTTTTGGAAAGCCACCCTTGGGACAGCCATCATCTGGATGACTGAGAATCTCCATGGACATTTTTCTTTGACTATTAACCAGTGGGGGTTTCTGCCTCTCTTGTCTGATTGTTTCTCTTCCTCCCCATCCCCTTTTCCCTAAGGTCATTCCTACACTCCATTACAGTATCCTGACTTTTCTTTATGCATACAAGCCTGCAGACATGTTTTTTTTTCTTTACTGCCTACTTTTATCATGACATAAATTCTTTGAGATATGTTAGGCTCAAGATAGGTTTCTGGCCTAAACTCAGCCATGAGCTGAAGGGACACTATGTTCAATGTGTCATCAATCCTAGTGTTATACTCTAATCATTGTAATATACTGGCTGCTAGAGGTGCAACAAGCACTAATGATACCACTGATGGTTTAAGTAATCCTTCTACAGTGAGAAACAAGACTTTAGTGACTTTGTAATGGCACAGTTTTCCATATAGCAATGTAGCAAGTTAGTGTTAACATTGGTAAGTGCACAAATAAAATATCAACACAACTTTCTGGAGCACCACTAGATGTACAACGATCAATTCATGTGTATATTTGGAATTGCCTTTTTAATCTGAAGCTTTTCCAATAGTTTTGACCACAGTGTGTATGATTCCTGCTCTTAAGATCTATTGGATAGGACTGATGGGAACTATAATCTAATACAGTCAGTCTTAGCTAACAAACATTTGCCCATTCCTGATCTGAAGGCCAAAGCAAAGACCTTAATGCATGGCAAAACATGGATCATGGTATTAATTGCACCTGGCCACAAAAGTTTGCTCATTCTGATCTAGATGGCTTTCTCTATTTGGAATTGTAGAGTAGTTATACAATTTGAAACAAACATTCCAGCTATTCCAGTTCTTTCCTTTGATGGTTTTGCTCCTCTGCAATATCATAGCCTAGGTTTCCCACATAAGTCCACATTGGACATCTGCCCAGTATCAAATTCTGATTTCCTCTAGCTACCTTACAGGAAGACTCAGAATGAATCTGTTAGTTAACCTAGATTCCACTCTTGTGAAACGGAAATGCTATAATACTATATAACATAGTGCCCAGGATTGTTCCATATAAGTGTATTTTTCTAACAACTTCTGTATCTACATGTTTATCCATATTGTGATTGTTACCTTTGAAATTCACTCCAGCTCCTTGTTATGTTCCAATTCTAAAAAACTGTATCCAATCGGAACATTTGTCTTGTTATGGCATCTCTTTTGCAAAGCAGAATGCTCTGCTTTTGCCCAGTTTGGAAAGGAGATTTTGCTATCATATGATATCTTCAAAAAAATCCCTGCCTGACTTTGATAGGCTATTCAACTAAGGACTGAGTGCCACCTACTGAACCCAGCCCAGTGCTGCATGTGCTTGCATTTCTAAAGGTTAAAAAAAAAAGCTTCATCATCAGGAACAGCACCAATCAAAGTAACCACAAAGATCTATCCGCAATAGATTTTTTAATGTGAGCCATATACCTTTCTAAACCATAATTGAAGCCACACAAAAGTTATTCTTTCAAATGCCACCATTTTCAGCCCAGCGATTGGCTTCTGGTACTTTATTTTTGTTTACCTGCCTACTCATATCTCTCAGTTTCTCCATTTTAAAAATATATTTTAGAATGATTAGATGCCTTCTTGGTACAGACAAATATTCATCCAGTTGAATATCTGAGTTTCTGTATTAATTAACAAAGCACTTCTGAGAGGTTCATTATAAAACCTAATAGAGCAGCCCTGCCCAGCTACTTGACACCTGGGAACTGATATGCATTTATGTGTAAGTTCTGCATAAACCCAACATTTAAGCATTTCTTTTACTTAAAAGATAAAAGACTTGAGAATGGGAATGCAATACTTTGTGTGTTTACCTCCAGCCGCTGTAAAAACACTGGATTGTAGGTAAGCTTCATTTTTAACAAAAACATCCTAAAAACACGATGTCTGTTTTCTTATCAAATAAAAGGGCACGGAATGGGATGAACAGGGCAAGAACCCAAGCAGGTCTGAATGACCATGTGGCTGGTTTTGTTATGTGCCATTTATAAACACTGTAAAAGGCCTGTTTAGCACACCTATTTGTATCCTTTAAACCAGCAGTCGTACTTTTTCTCTGCATGTAGAAACAGGGGGAACAACATGGCTGCTTCATTTACGTTACCATTTCCCCCTTTTGCCTTGGTTTCAACCTCACACTGAGCTATAGCAGGTAAATAAACCTGATGCTGTCCTCTTGTTATCCTTGAAACAATCCTCACACGAAGAAGCCCTGAGAGCAAAGCAGCCCTCAAGGTCAGACTCTTCTTTAGAGCAATAAATCTATTTTTAATTCAGGGGTGGTGAACTTAATTGCTTGGGAAGCAAATGGATTCAGCAACTTTCATGGCCATACCTGGTTCATTCCCAATTGCACACAAGGCTTATTTTGAGGATCAGATAAAAAACAAATCTACAAAGCTGTACAGTCGCAAAGGTAGGTAGCTCTGACATCATCCATGTGATTCAAAAGTCCCTTCTATGGTCCAGAGGTTACTGTTTTGTTTTTGCTCTCTTTTGAGGTTTTTGCAGTTCCAACCTTATCCAAATAATGCTGAAAATTTGCCTTTCTGGGATAGGAATAGGGCTTTTAAAGTGCACAATAGATGTCTTCGGTTTTTTGTGGAAGTATTGTGCATCTATTTTACATTTTTGTAGCAATAAAGAAAAAAAGCGTATTAAAAATTTGCTGCCAAGTTTTAGTGACTTGAGTTCTGTGTGCACAGGAAGCTACAAAATGGTGTCTAGGGCACATGAGAGTTGCAGATTGCCTATCCCTGTTTAGCCCAAATTATGGGCTATTCATATTTGTGGCTTATCTGGAAGGAGAAAAGTTCTGAAATTTTCAGAGTTTCCTTTAATTTCTCAGAAAATCAGATTAACTTGTATGCTAAGTAGTCCAAAACACATATAAATCCCACTTTAAACTATGAAAAGGAGCCAAAATAACTCTTAAAATCCAACAGTAATGCTAAAAAAAAGCAGAGAGAAGTTTAAAAATTAATTATGTAAAATAAAACAAATTCATCTGTATCCTCAAAATAACCCACTCAATCCATTTGAAGAAGGTACTGGGGATAGAGGCTGCCTGGATGCCCAGAGCTGGGAAGGCAAACTTGCTCTTATCAACATCCATGAAGATAAAACAAAACATTTTACAGTCTGTAGAGCATGGAGAAAGTGCAGCTAATTCTATAAAGAACCTGAAGTTGGCCTAACAAAATTTCTATCAGCTGCTGTTTAATGCAAGGCATAAATCTTTATTGGATGTGAACAAATGCAAAAGTTAATACCTTTAGTTAACTCACATGCCTGGAGGTAAATTTTATCTAGACACATATTCAAGAAGGTGGAATGAAAGACTGCAATAGTTTTATTAGCTTTTCCAGAGGTCCTTCTCTAGTACTTTGGCTATATGGTAGGCAAATTCCCCTTCCTCAATCAAATATCCTTCTTTTTAATTTAATTTAATTTAATTTATTAATATTTCTATACCGCCCTTCTCCCGAAGGACTCAGGGCGGTGTACAGGGCAAGAGTAAAATACAAAATTACAAAAGTTAAAAGTAATTAAATATATGCCCGTTAAAAGAACAATTAATACATAATAAATAACCCCAATAAAATAATAACTTTTTAACTTGATCCGTCCTAACCCTCCAAATTGGATACTTCCACCATCTGGAAAATATGAGGACTCTTCCAAGCACATTGGTGGCTGCATGATCAACCTTATGGGGATCCCAAGATGTTTTGGATGAATCGGTCTTGAAGAGAGACATTGCTTTGGGCATGTACATAAGCAGACAGATGGACAATACCTGCCTGTAAGCAATAAACCCTTAATGTAGAGACATATAACCTTTCTTGGCTGCAAGGATGTTACAGGCGTTGCGTAGAAAGTTGAAGGAGACGTTCCAAAAGCGGGCCAGGGCCAGGACCATTTTGGGATGGATTTCAAAAGTTCTAATAGTCCAATCAAACCAGTCATTCTTTTGGGTAGTTCATCAGATGAATCTCCAAAAGGAACAGTTGGGGAGTACTATGTTAAGGTAAGGATGTGTTTGCCTGTCTTTGTGAATGGTATCTCTCTAGGGCAGGGGTAGGCAACCTCGGCTCTTTTATGACTCATGGACTTCAACTCCCAGAATTCCTGAGTCAGCTACTGGTAAATATAAGGAAGCTACTGACTCAGGAATTCTGGGAGTTGAAGTCCATGAGTCATAAAAGAGCCGAGGTTGCCTACCCCTGCTCTAGGGAGATGCTTAGCCTCTAAAAATCAGTCAGGCCTCAAGCCACAACCTCTCTTGACAGCTGGTGAAATGTGGATTAAAAATAAAACACTGTGCTTAACATATAGTTCTTTTAAAACATATTCTACATATCCAGAAATAGTTGCTATTTTGATAATTTATTGTATTATATGTAAACTTTAAATGAGTTTGTTACAAATGTAGATTTGAGCTATGTAATTTGATGTTCTTATTTACATGGATTGCTAAATTTCCTTTTTTTTTAAAAAAGGGTACATTTTAAAAAACAATTGAAATGTTTGATTTAAATATTGAATACTGCTATACAGAAGTTTTGTGGAGACTGAAAGAGGAATAATATGTACTGAATTTTAAAAAAGATTAAAATAGGCCCAACCCTAATTCTCTCCCTAAAGCAGAGAATTACCAGAAAGTCATGAGGAAGTAAAATAGCTAATTTCAGGGTGAGGTAAGAAGTTGCTCAATTTTTAGTTGTTCCCTATTTGAAAAATAATCCCTTGATCACCAGTGAACTTCTTCAAAAGAAAAGTTAATTCCTCTAATTGAGATCCATATACCATGATGAAGCTCAAAGAATGCCCAGAATCTGGTAAATTGCACTTAAGTATCCAGAATGGTGAGATGGTAAACTAAGGCAAGCTATAGAAAATCATTTTCACATAGTGAATACTTATTTGTAGCAATTCCCACACTTTGTTTTAAATGTATGTATTTGTAAGTACAGATGCTTGATCATATTAATGCCCTATGTCGTTACTGAAAACGCATAATTAATTTTCTATAACACAAAAGAGGCTCCTGTTACTCTAATTGGCATTCATGCATATCTTAAATAAACAGCAATGAAATGTAACTACTGCTTGAGCTTGGTTCCTTTCTGTGCAAATACCTAATGCCGTTTTTTTTTGTCTCTGGGCATGAAACTGTATTTTTTAAATATGATGCAAGTCTGCCCTCTGCTGGTAAATATAAGGAAGCTGCTTCTCCAGTTTTAGAAAACAGATACTGTGCAGTGGCTTTGTAGGTGCCGAGCAGAATTTAAATTTTAAAAATCTGATAGTAGGAATCATTAGGTCCTGATGTTGTAATGAACTCCCATATATGGGCTGCAAAAATCAGGATGACCATCTGGTGGCAGCAAAGTCAAGAGCTTGGTAGGCTTCTTTGCTGCCACCTAGAGTTCTCTGGGGGCTTTTCCACTCTGACATGATAAAAGAGTTTGCTAAGAATGAAAAATCGCAAACCCCCTCCATGAAAACCATTAGTTCCATTCCAGATCTTTTGGGTACACTTTGTGGTTGAACTGAAATAGAACGGCTTGAAGAGAAGTATTTACTCTTCTCAATTTCAAAGGATGAACCCTGCTAGCATTATAGGATTAAGATGTTGGAGAGAGTGGTTTTGTCTCATGGATACTGGCTGACCTAAGCAGGAAACACTGGATTCTTGAAGTGCAAGCAATGACCTGCCTTGTCTTGATGGCTGAGTTAACATGCCTCTTTCGTAGCTGAGTTTATCAGACCAGATCAGCAACCTATATTTGTTATTTGTGCTTCTCTGTTTGGTAAGTGCCATTACCAAAAATGATTTAAAAAGCAAATAAAAAACATTAAAAATTAAAATTAATTTTTAAAAGTGGGTCCAGAAAGATATGTTTTAAAGGCATTTTAAAGAGCTTTTAAAGGGTTTTGGTCCCTCAGTTGCAAAGGGAGTGCAGGCCAGAAAGCTGGAATGGCAGCAGAGAAAGCTGGATTCTGAGCAGACACCAAGCCTGCTGGTGGGGAGAGTGTGTGAATGTCTTCAGACGATCTCTATAAGTGTGGAAGTAAAATATCATGAACATAAGTTGAGTAAGGCTTTAAAATAACTGACACTTTGTTTTTCCTCCAAAAATAATAGTCAGCCAGTTTTAAACAGAAGCATAATATAGTCTCTTCATGATCTTCCGAATACCAATTTTTCTGCTGGGTATTTTTAACAAGTCAGGTTTCTAGACTAGATACAAAGCATCCCCAATCCATACACAGCACTTTCCTGTAGGGAAGCCTGGAGGGTTACCAACATATGAACCATATAAGTGGTGCTACCTGCATTCTAGCCACATCTCTTGCCATTACAGCTCCCACTTAAGTACCACCTAAGACAGTGCTTCCTGGATGGGCTACTTTTATAGGTGAGATATAGCCACTAATTCAAACATTACCAAATGTCGATCCTTCCATGGGAATGGGGAAACTGGATCACCTCTCTGACCACAACAGAATACTGAATGTTTTTCTTTGAATATTAAAGTTTCCCACCAGCAATATGTACAGCATTCCATATTACTTTTCGTATCCTCCCTAGGCATGGTACCTCTAAATCTGTTCTAAATGGACATTTATCAGGACTAGCTGTAATGATTAGCCTCCATGTTGCCTAACTGCTTTTCAGAACAGTTGAACATTGTATATCAATAAGTTCTGTGGTTTAACGGAGCACAATGTGAATAGTTTAGTTTAGTTTAGTTTTATTGGATTTCTATACCGCCCTTCTCCCTAGGGACTCACTAAATAAATACTAAACGTTCATAAAGTTGTAATTGTTAATAAAGCATATAAACTTATTTTGAAAAAATTTGCTTATAGCAGCCGACATTAACTGAAGATTGGGTTTAAGGCCCATTTAAAATAAAACAATCGTTATCTAAAATTCCAATGTATTTTCCTTTACTCCTTTTCCAAAAGGAAAACAATCAAACTAAACCATTAATCATTTCCATTTTCTACATCTTATCTAGTTTTACAATATCCATGTCAAAGATACTGTAGCATTTCAATGGTAAATCAAGCTAAAACTTAAGCAAAAGGCCTCTGCTTTTTTTAAAATAAGTGTGAAATACAGGGCACTAGTGGACAATGAATAATGCATTAATTCAAGCGAATAAACTATTAGAAATGAAGTTATGAGTCATTGGCTTTTCAAAAACGCACTCTCCTGGGCAGAAGGCAGCATTACAAGAGGAAAGAAACAGAAATTCATGTATATCCGGGAAGATGCTTTTTCATGAGGCAACTGGACTTCCTTGTTTTTCTTTGAAGACATTTTGCATTCTTTTAGTGAGTCATTAAAGCTACCTGGAGGTTTATCTGTGTCGTCAGGGCCACCTAAGTAGTGCAAAAGGGTGTGGAGTCTTCTTGCAAAGGTTGAAATACTGTATTGTAGACTGGAGATAGATGATGTCGTATCCCTCCCCCTCTGTTGAGAGAGGGCTGTTCAGTTTTGACATATGTGGCCTCTTTGACTCCTCTTTCAAACCAGCAGTCCTCTCTGTCCAAAATGTGGGCTTTGCTGTCTTTGAAAGAGTGGCCTTTGTCTTTTAAATGCAGATGGCTCACTGCAGATCTGTACATTGGGGAAACAAAACTACAACTTCATAAACATATGGCACAACATAGGAGAACAAACCCATCAGGACAAGAGTCAGCAATCCTTCTGCATTTAAAAGACAAAGGCCACTCTTGAAGACAGCAAAGTCCATGTATGTCAAAATTGAGCAGCCCTCTCTCAACAGAGGGGGAGGGACACGACATCATCTATCTCCAGTCTACAACACAGTCCTTTCAGCAGTTCCAAGAAGGCTCCACACCCATTTGCACCACTCAGGTGACCCTGAAGACACAGATAAGCCTCCAGGTAGCTTTAATGACTCTCTAAAAGAATGCAAAGGAACAGCTGTCTGCAAAGAATATAAATCCTTTCATTCCCCACCATCCAGTCAGAGCTGAAGAAGCTTCTTGGATGAGAAGCAAAATGTCTTCAAAGAAAAACAAGAAAGTCCAGTTGCCTTGTGAAAAGGAATCTTTGGGATAACTATAACCTGGATGACTGAGAACCTCCATAGACAAGTTCATGTACAGTATAGTAATGAATTTGAATGTTCCTGTTTTGATTCAGAAAAGAAATTTTTTGCCCATATGAAAGATAAGGCAATATTCCCCAATCTGGCATTCAGAAGTTACATCGGCCTGCAAGTCCAGGAGTCCAACAACTTCTTAGTTTGCTAGTTCTTTTTTATTTTTCCCTCATGTCATTGTGCACCAGTTCTTAACTTAATGGTAATTGTTTCTGTACCCTGATTTCCTTATTTGCTTATCTTTTATTATTTGCAGAAATCTTTACAACCAAGGGAGTAAAAAGAATTTTTATTGGTCATCTGACTTCTATTATTAATGCAAAGGGAAGTAACTCAAGGTCATTTCAAGATTAGCATTTCTTGATTTTAAATCTAATAGAATTTGTTGCTTTGCTTGTCTTATTGATTTCTGTTTGAAGTATCATATAACAATTATTAAAAAGATGGTGATGGTAAATTTTCTCAGTCCAGAATCAGCTTTCTTGACAAGTGGTGCAAAGTGTCCTTAATCTGGGCTTTGGCAATTTGGCAAGATTCCGCCCTGCCCCCCCAAACACACACAAAGGCCATGATTACAATATTTACCGGTTTCAGAGAAATTCCTCAATAATACAGAGAAATAGAACTTATTTTAATGCAAAATTGAAAAATCCCTTTTGCGCAAAAAAATCTCTATTTCCATATACATTATATTTAGCAGATTTTAACCCGATAAAGGCAACAGCTATACTTGCAAGTGTAATTCTAACAAAATATAAATATTTTCCTTTGTTTTAAAGTAAAGGAGCCTCAAATCAGACCTCCATATTGTTTCTTTGAAATTTGATAGTTGTACTGCCACAGAAAAGACTATTTGGCTTGTAAATGTTACCCACTTATTTTTAAGTTTTTGGTTTTTTTTTTAAAAACCCTTCTATTCCCAAATTTTCCAAGATAAGAGCAAAATGCTTCCACTCCCAGATTTCCCATGATAGTAAATGAGAAGATAAAGCTTAATGTTTCCAAAACCTCAGTTTCTAAACTGTATGTTTTCTCTAATAACAATCCAGATCCATAGAATTGGGATGGAATCTGGCAGTCCACTCATACATGGAAGAAATACAGATTTCAGTGCACGTATAAAACTAGAACAGGGAGTATGTAACCTTGTGTCAAAGATCTCTCTCTCTCTCTCTCTCTTAGGGAATAAAGAATAAAGAATAAAATAAATATTCTTCTTAGGGAATAAAGAAGTCTCTGACTTTACATGTAATATTTTTACATATATCTGGAATTAGGAATCACATAAGCAGTATGCTATAAGGAACATGGCTTTTTTTTAAAAAAAAAAAGACAATAATGGATTTAAAACACAGCACAGGAATTTGAGGCTTTCTTTCCTACTTGTACACTGCCTCCATTTCACATTAGAAAGATTTTCACCAGGACGTTTCTAGTGCAGCTAGTTAGCTACAGCAATTTCCCATCCCTTTCTTGGGAGTACTGATAGACTAATTTTGCCTTTAGCAAAATTAGAGAATTAAGTGGAATTAATTAAGCCCAATTCAATTGTTATTTTAAGGGCCTCTCCTTATTACAGGAGTCTGAAGAGTTTCATTCCTCCACCTGCTGCAGACTGGCATTAACATGCATATTCCTGCTGAGCTGTTGCCTCAAATCCCAAACCCACCCTGGTGGAAGTTTTAGTTAATGCTAAGGAGTGTGTTGGACTGGAGCATCTTGATTGGGAAACCATCTGCAAAAAAGAAAAAAAAAGTGGGGGGGGGATTACGTGCTCTTGTCCATCTTTTAGAAAAAGCCTCTGTAGAATTCGAGGTTGTGTTTCTCTCATCATGAGCAGAAAGATTGGGGCCTTCAAATCTTATTGGCTGAACATGACCTGGTTTGGAATAGAGAAGATCCAAAGGCTGTGATGGGATTTTAGGAATTGAAGGCCCAGACAATTTAGAGAAATGAGGCAGGACTGTGCAGAGGCGGTATACGCAGCCTCTCTGTGTTGCTGAGATAGAAACAGCAGGATTACAGATCTCCTCTGAATAGCACTTGAATCCTACAGTGAGTTATCTCTGTGTAGAATTCCATGTACAGGATCACTTAAAAGCTTAAGGTAAAATCAAGGAATATCTATTTTCCAGACTGAGTTTAGCAATTCACGATCAGATGAATAACATCCTAGCATCCTAACATCCTACTAAAGGAACTTCTTGATGATCAAGCTAAAACATTTTTCAATTGGAGAGATTTTCCCCCCTGAAACATCCACATGTAAAGGGGACAGATCTATTATCTTCAATGTGTGTGTAGAAAATAGTAGTCATCTTAGTACTATAAGCAATTTATACCTATACAGTAGTACAAATAATGTGTGTGTGTATCTATTTTATAGGTTGATAGACTTTTTTGATTACTAGTCAGTCCAGGGCTGAGAGGAAATAACTGTCCCAAAGTCCTCCAGCTGACTTCCATGGCTAAAGAAATATCACATAATATCTTAATATGGTCAAAGACCAGTACAATATAAGATACAGCAGTAAGAGAATTAGAATTAGAAACTAGGTCTCTCTGCTCCTAGCCCAGCACCTTAACCAAAACAATGCACTGGCTTATCACACACACACACACACACACACACACACACACACACACACACACACAAACACACCATATGTTGTGATTCAGGGTCAGCCTGTGGGTTCGGCAGTTGGGTCGGATGACTCGGATGACTCAGATGAGGGGGAGGAGGGGGGTGTTGAAGAAGAACTTGCTGATGATGGCTTGGAGGCTCCGCAGAGCCCTCAGCCAGGCCCCTCTTACTTGGTGGAGACCCAGCTGCGTGAGCTCGACAGTGTGGATGAAGATGACCCACAGCTGGCCCTGTTCAAGGACGCCCGACGCAGGAGGCAGTCAAGTAGGAGCAAGCAGAGAAAGGCTGTGGGACTTCTCGGAAGGAGGCAAAGAGAGGCCACGCCCTGAACTCTTATAAAGGGAGTGTTTGGGGGAGGGCTGGTTTGCTGAAAGCAACCGCTCCGTTAGAGGATCAAAGCTCCGGTATCTTGTTTCATGTTTTGTTTTGTTTGTGTAATAAATTTGGCAGACGTATTCCAGCCTCTGCCGTTTGTACAGGGGTTGCCTTTCTGCAAGGCCGGTAGCAGGCTGGTACAGAACACCATACACATTGTTTCAGTTTAGGATTAAATAGGAGTTTTATATTTGATTGCAGACAATAACATTGCTGTAATATTGCTGAAATGTCTCTTAAAAAATCTATTGCTTGGCTGCAAAAAGGAATGCAGTCTGAACTTCCCTTCTGGACAAGTAAGCTGGCTTCCACATAAGAGAGTACTGCAAATTCACTCATTCTGAGATGTGCCCTCAAGTGACATTGAACTATCTCATGCTATAGCTTTCTATTGCTAGCACGATTGTCCTGAAAAGAAATGAGTGACTTTTGGGGAAATATTAGTGTTTGAGGATGTACTGAAGATGAAGGGATGGTAAATGTTCAGCCATGTCTCTGATTGTAATCTCCAGTTTTAACCAAACCATCCTTTCCTTCCAGTCTTCTCTAAACTCTAGTTAAGAGGAATATGATGAAACTAAGTAAACTGCACTCTTTCTCCCAAAGTAAGTAAAAAAAAAACAACAACTTCAGGAAGGAAATATTTTTGGGTGGGAATGTGACAGAAGAAGCAGAGGTCCAAGGGATTCTTCTCCCTTGCTAGCTGTGGACATGTATCCATTAAAGGATTCTTCTTCACGGATTATTCCCCAAGGCGTTCTACATCATTTACGGAATAAATTTAAGATATATATAATGAAAGGAAAGCATTCATTAAATGAAATCTAGTGTGCATGAAGCCTATATGAAACCCAACATACCACGGACTGTTAATCTAGCGAGAAACATATGTATAATCTGGTATGGAAAAGAGAAAAGCCAACTACTTAGAAAAGAAAAAATGAAACTCAAGCTCCACATTTATTCAGAACGATAAATGAATTTTAAGAACATGTGGATACAAATACCTCAACTGCAAAAATCTGAATGATCAATTAATATAATAGCAAAGTAATTGTGTTCTGTATCTTTTTGTTGCTATCTAGAAGCCACCTGGAATTTTGCATCCGACTTCTGGTGGCCCTTAAAGGAGATTTTCACAAAGGTCAGGCACAAAGGTACAGATATTTGAAAGGAGGAGACAGAATATTATTTGGACGGAACTAAGTCATCCCAGCAGAGCATTTGCAGAAACATTGTGGGGAAAAAAATTATTTTTTATCCCATAAGTTTCTTTTGGGATAAAATACTTCTTCCAGCCCCATCTTTTAACCCCATTTTTGTACTTAATGCTTACAATAATCACAGGAATAACTAATGAATAGGTGTGGCTTCCTCATCGCATCTATACTTAGAATATCAAAATATTTAAAATGCATCAATCTGAAAGAAAGCTAAGGCCATGCTCTTTCCAAGTAGGTCTGAAGGAAGGAATAGCTCGGCTTTAATATACTCCTGGTCAAACCTATCCTTTGCAGGTTCTTTGTGACAGGTTTTAACTTAAGCAAGTGATATGAAGGGAAGTCTGTCAGCTACATCATAGTCACGTATCCAAATGTTGCATTTGACAAGACATAAAGATTATAATCTTTATCCAATATAATAAAATGCCTCCTAGTGGGCTTAAAACAGAGTAACAGCAAGGAATTTGTGTTATTAAGTTCATATCAAGCCAAGCCTGAAAGAAACCAAGGGAAAGAAACAATTCTTGAGATGTCCCAGACTCATGGCTATCAATAACACACATGATGAAAACCATTAGGTGGTAATGCTGTGAATCACCTGTTAAACAAGACTGAAATTCTAGTTATATTGCAATTTCTTTGGGTTAGGGAAGACTGTTCTGAAGCGAAGCCAAGCCTTGCACATCCAGGCTCTGACTCCTTCATCTACATCCAATAAAAGGGATGCAATCAGCCATGGTGGGGTTTTTTTTTCTTGATTCTCTAGGCCCTGGGATTCTCAGAGCAGCCTTCCAGATTGATGCAGTCAGCCTCTTCTGCTTTGTTTGCTGGACTGAAAAGCTTCTTTTCCCCACACCTCTGCCCACAAGTAACTCAATTTGTGTTTAAGAGTAGGCAGGGCTTTTTTTGTCATAGAACGCTCAGAATGGAGTTCCGGCACCTTTTTTGGATGGAACCTTGTAGGGTATGCAGGGAGGGTTGTATGACATGTGTGAGTTCCGGCACCTTTTTCTTTTACAAAAAAAGCACAGAGTAGGCAAGCTCATTGAAGTGAAGCAGTGAAACATTCACTCTGCAGTTATTTTCTAAGCACATAAATACCCCAACTCCAAAAACATATAATAATCCTAGCTGTTGTATGTTCACTGCTCTGCTTTCCAGCATGCATTCAAGAACTTGTAAGAAAAAAATACTTTTAGCTAAGCAGACTACCTACCCAATCAACAATGGTCTGCACCCAAACTTAATTCAAACCCCATTGCTTACTTCCCTCCATGTAGATGTAGTACCATTAAGGACTACTTGTTGAGTACGGTTTATCAGCCAGTTACAAATCCATCTGGTGGTGATGCTGTTCATCCCACATTTTTCCTGATATTTACTGTAAATATTTTTAATGGGAGTATGGAATATTACAACAGTTAGTAGTATCTACTGAAGCAGTATAGTGAGCCCTTGCTTACATATTTTCTTTTATTTTGCTTCTAGTAGTTTTTAAGATTCAGGTTCTCTTGAGCATCAGCCTTTCAAATGAAAGAATTCATTAGAAACAAAAGCAACCATGATGCATATTTAATTATTTGCCATAACATGAGGAAAAATAACATGTCCCGTTTTTGCTTGCTTGCTTACACTCCATGCATAATTAAGGCTGCATCATTGGACAACACATATAAACAAATGTATAACCATCTCAAAGGATACCACATTAAACTAGTGTTAACAATGGATTTTTAATCAGAATACAAAGATTTCTGTAACTGCCTGGTAGAGAAGAACAGAACTATACTGTTTATTCTAAGAAAAAAAAAGTGAGGTCTGGATAAAAATATATTTAATTCTAGATGAAGAGCAATCCAAAAATAAATAAATAAGCAACTATCTATCTAGCTTTACTCTAATTACAATCACAGACGCTCTTACTGAGACTGGATCTTTCTCAGGATAGCATGGTTGCCCTCTGCACTGGCATCATAATCCAGGGGGAAAAAACAACTTTTTAAAAAGAGTTTGTGACAGGTGCTACAAGTCTTCACATGCACAATCAGAAGCAGCTTTTTCCCTTTGAAACTGAATGGGAAAGTATTTTGTAGAAAGGAAACCTTGAGGAAATCAAAACTAGAAAGACACTATCCTATTCTCACAGGAATGTATTTAATTCCTATTTAACAGACAGTTCAATTTATACCATTTCGTATTTTCTCACTGTCCAAACAAAAAGGTTGTTTCATACCTAGAACAAGCTAAAGAAATGTCTGTTGTTGTACAGTAGAAATGCAAATGAAGATACTTTCAGCTCAAAATGGGTGTTGGTTATAGGAAATGATGAGAAATACGGTAATGAGATGGTCAGAAATGGGACAAAATAGTAAGGGGGGGGATAGAAAGAATGGGGTTTTCACCTGGTTTCACTTGCTGCTGTCTATCAATCACATCTTCCAGTGGATGACAGGTTCCTGCTAGGAGCTCTGGAACCTCTTTGATCAGGTTGCTCCCAGGCTTGGCTAAACATCAGAAGACTTCACAGTTCCAGTGTCTATAGAAACCAGAGACTGTGAGTTCTAGTCCTGCCCTAGGACTGAAGCCAGCTGGGTGACTTTAGGCCAGACATTCTCAGCCTTGGAAGAAAGCAGTGGCAAACCATTTCTGAGAATGTTGCCAAGAAAACTGCAGGGACTTGCCACCGGAATAAAGATTGACTTGAAGATACACCCACCCTCCACCCCCACCCCACCTGCCAAAGTTATTGTAGCTATTAGCATACAGTAAATAGAACAAGTAATGCTAGGCATGAAAGGAAAGATTAAAAGGGCTAGGATAAACACTTGGGGCAGAATAGCGATCTTGTGAAAGTTTTTAAAAGTAACAGGAGAAGGAATTCAGGAGAAAAGTTGGGGGGGGAAGAGAAGAAAGAGAACAGTGTTGAGGAGTGTATATACCTGCTCAGAAGAAGGGAAGGGGGGGGAACAGCCGGGGATCACTGTCAAAAGAGCTGAAGGAAAAAGAGATGATGGGAACCTAATAAGATGGAGAATCAAAAAGGAAGGAATGTGAAGGAGCAGGTAAACAGAGGCTTATGGGTGAGAAAGAGGGAAAGTGAGAGTGCCTTGTATCCCCAGGTTTCCCTTCCCAATTGTGTCAAGATCAATTTCCAGTTATTTTTCTATGTTAGCTTTTAATGTAGTTGTAATTATCCAGAAGAGATTTTTGCTTCATTTAGAAGTCCCCTTATACTCTTGGCTCTTGCTTGAGGAGCAAGTGGCATCCCTGGCCAGAAGAACTTTGGCACAGATTAATCTGATGTACTGGTTATGCCCTTTGCTGAGTCAGGAGACCTGTGTCATGGCCATGCATGCCATAGTCACTTTCCATTTGGACAACTGCAGTCTGCTCTGCATGGAGTTGCTCTTGATGGCCACTCAGAAGATACAAAGCTTCTATAATGTACAAGTGGAAATAGCGGTGGGCATATCTTGCTTCACCCATGTAATTCTTTGCAAGCTGCACTGACTGTCAAATGGCACCCAGGACAATTCAAGGGGCTGGTTGCCACCTATAAAGCCCTTCAGAGTTTAGGCCCTGGCTACCTACGGAACGACCTTTCTCTGTTTCTGCGTATTCAGAAAGATCTGGAAGAGTCATCATGTTCCAGGTCCCATCAGCAAGGCAGTTCTACCTTGTAGGATCTTGGAGATGGCCCTTCTCTCTGGCTGCCTGTCTTGGTACCGAGGGCCTGATCCTGGGAGGCAGGAGGGAGAGCTGCAGATGGGACAATCAGCAGGTAAACGATCTCTGTTAATCTAACCTTATAATAAAGATCAAGCTAATTGTTCTGTACCAGCCTGCTACCGGCCTTGCAGAAAGGCAACCCCTGTACAAACGGCAGAGGCTGGAGAGCGTCTGAAGCTGGAAGGCGTCTGCCAAGATTTATTACACAAACAACAGAACAAGAAACAAAACACTGAAACTGTGATCCTCAAACGGAGCGGTTGCTTTCAGCAACCAGCCCTTCCCCAAACACTCCCTTTATTAGAGTTCAGGGCGTGGCCTCCCTGTGCCTCCTTCCGAGGAGTCCCACAGCCTTTCTCTGCTTGTTCCTGCTTGACTGCCTCCTGCGTCGGGCGTCCTTGAACAGGGCCAGCTGTGGGTCATCATCCGCACTGTCGGGCTCGCGCAGCTGAGAAGAGGGCCCTGGCTGGGGGCTCTGCGAAGCCTCCAAGCCATCATCAGCAAGTTCGTCTTCAACACCCTCCTCCTCCCCCTCATCTGAGTCATCCGAGACATCCGAGCCGGCTGCCGGACCCACAGGCTGGCCCTGAATCACAACACTAATACTCCTGGCTGTGCTTCTTGTCTGGATTATTTCACAGGGCTAAGACTGTCCCATCCTCTGGCCCTGACTTCACTGTGTTTTCAGAAGGCCTTAAAGACCAAACCTTTTTCAACGGGTCCTGATTTATGGCGTGTGTCTCTCTGTGTGAGTGTGATTTATGGCGTGTGTGCTAGAGTGTGTAACAGGGTTTATTATTTCCCTGATACGGATTTTAGAAATTTTACTACTGTTCATTTGAGCTGTCCTTCCTTCTTCTTATTTTAGTCTATGCTCTATAAGCTGTCTAGAAGTATAACTGCGGCCGAGGTCACTCGTCTTGACTATTGCAATGCTCTCTACATGGGGCTTCCCTTGAAGACCACTCGGAGGCTCCAACTGGTACAGAATGTGGCCGCGAGAGTTGTCTTGGGAGTTTCCCGGTACTCCCATGTTACACCTTTGCTCCGTGAGCTGCATTGGTTACCAGTTGTCTTCCGGGTGAGGTTTAAGGTCTTAGTGATGGTTTTTAAGTCCTTACATGGCATGGGTCTGGAATACCTCGGGGACCACCTGCTGCCGGCGTCGACTCCCCTCCGCCCCGTGCGTTCCCACAGAGAGGGCCTCCTCAGGGTGCCTCCAGTCAGAGAATGTCGGCTGGTGGCCCCCAGGGGGAGGGCCTTCTCTGTGGGCGCTCCGGCTTTGTGGAATCAGCTGCCGGTTGAGCTCCGGATGGCACCGGATCTCCGCTCCTTCCGGCGCGGGTTAAAGACCCATTTATTTGAACAAGCTGGCCTGGCCTGATGGGGAGTTACTTAGGGTTTTAATATTTATATATATTTTCTATTGTTTTTACTGTGGACAATAATTTAATTCTTTTTTAACTTTTGTATTTTTGTAGTTTTATGATATGCCCTGTTCACCGCCCTGAGTCCTTCGGGAGAAGGGCGGTATAAAAATTTAATAAACCTAAACCTAAACCTAAATCCTAACAGGTTTTCTTAACCTTCTCATTTCAGTAAAGCAGTTGGAATAGTATTAATAATGCAGCAAACCTGTTTCAGTCAACATTAAGGAGGTTGCTTTCTTTTGGGGGGGGTTTGAGTCTCCCAGGGATGAATTAGAGGGGATTTGCTTTCCAATTTTTGTGAAGTCCCATAGTTTCAACTTCGTTGACACAAAGCTCTAGGAGCTGAAGAGGCCCCAATGGACTGCTTAGAGTAGACCAAAGCAACTCCTTAAATCAGAAATCCCCAATTAATTTGGGGGAATGAGAACCAGTATATTAGTATATTACTAATTGCCCCTGCAAGTAAATTATTGACTATTTGCTACAGAAAACACTCTTATTTTCCATTGTTGAGGTTGAGTCAGTAACACTTGGATCTTTTAGGCAGATAGACAGTTTTGAGAACTGCTATTTTCAAAGCCATATTTTCCATGGTTGTTTGTTCGATCTGTACTGAATTGTATGCATATTAAGAAATATGGCAATCCCATACTTTTCAGTTTGTTTTGATCACTTTTTTATTTTTGGATAGATAAGTCTTGGGGTTTCCCTGGGAGGCATGTAGAGAAGACTGATGTGGCAACTTTTTTTTTAAATGATCATGGGAAATTTGCTGAAGATATTTCAGGTTATATATGTCACCAATATTGTTTTATCTTTCTGAATCCGATTATAGGAAAATGGTAAAGCTTGCAGAATAACTAATAAGATGTTTTCTCCCATAAGCAGGTCAATCGGATGGGAGCTGCCTGGCTCCAAAGGGGCCTCCATGGGCCAGAAGGAATGAAATAGGAGCTGACTGCTAACATTTGAACTACTCCAGCACCATGTGCAGAGATGCTTATGGCATTACAGTGAAATTTATTGCCACAGGAGCTGCTGGGCAGCCCTTCCAAAAGATTGCTTGCAATCGTTCTAGAGTTTATACCTAGTTCTCTGCTTCAGGAAGGATTTGCAGCTTTGATTTGTACTATGTGTAGCTCTATAAATACTGATCCTAGCCTGTTATATATGATGACAGCTGTAAACCTCTCTGGTGATATATCTTCTGCCTGTGCATTGTCTGGAAGTACTTTTGCTTTGAACTGTGCTGCGCTGTGCTGCTGAGTACAAGAGGAGATAAAACAAAAAGGGTAATCCAAGAACAAGATAGTAGAATAAGCCATATCTAAGACCGATGACAACCTCCCAAGCTGCTGGACTCTTGGCTGCAGTCTTGGAGCAAAGCGGGTAAAGCTTATAAGAGTCATGCTTGCTTATTCAGGCTTGGGCACCTGCATCCCCACCACTCCCAAATTCCCGCACTCTCCATTCTTCAACCTCTCAAGCTTTGTTCAAAGTGGGATGATTTAATTTCAAATTAAGTCAAATTTAATGCTCATTGACAAGAGAGGGGTGATTTGGGAGGAAGTCCTCACAGACATTGTGCAGATTATAAGCAATGTGCCATTTTACAAAATTATTCAGAGTAACAAAGTTGGAAAGGACTTTCTAGATCTTCTAGTCCAACCCCCTGTGCATGCAAAAGACTATATTACATTCTATACATGGAAATTTATCAACTTTCTCAGTTTGATCCGGCACAAGCTATAAACCATGCTTTGGTGTGTTGCTGATGGAATGTTACACATATCTGGGCTGGTCCTGCCAAACACATCTAGGATTTCAGCTCAGCACTCAGCTCTCTCTCTATTAATTTGTGTCTGACCAATCCAGTATGATCCTTGGACCAAGCTTTATTCAAAGCTCAACATGATTAGCGCATATTTAACACTATTCATAGAGTCTTGATGCTCTCTGAGCTTCATTGTTTTCTTGCAGATGTTTTATTACCCGACTAGTTAAGATCATCAGCATCAAGGACCCCATTATTCACAATGAGTGAATGTGTGTTGTTCCCAGTGTTTCCTGTTTCTAGAATTGGTATGGCAAGGCTATAAATACTGTTGTTGTAATGTTTCTGTCTTTCTCTATGGCAACATATCTGATATCTATGCCAATCTGCTTTTACTTACCAGCTGACTGGCTGGCTGACTGACAAATTAATCCAAAGGGTTGTCAGCAAATCAAAGCCCTCATGCTACTGAGTTCTGCCAGTGATGAGGAAGTCCTTCCCAGGAGCCATCAAGCTTATTGACCAACGATGTCAATTTCATGGCACCCCCAAAATTCCACTGATCCAGAGGTAATAAATTCATAATATATAAGGAATCATGCTTCCCAGCCTTGTAAAGAAGAGGTCACGTTTTGCCATTTCTGCCTTGCCCAACTGGCCTTCTACTAAGCCCAGTAATGAAAGGACCTTCCCCGGGGGCAATATTAGCTTGCATGGGGCCACTGATATTATGCATGGGAAGATAGAATAAAGGGGTTAGAGTGTGACAATCTGGGTCAACAGAACACATTTCTTCAAAAGTAGCTTTGACACTTCTCCTCACATTTAAGAGCACTCCCCGAGTTTTCTGCTTTCTCCCTGGTGTTCCCTTGCAAGAAAGAAAGAAACAAGAGAAAAAAGCTTGGTTAGTAACTAGTAATGTCTGCTATGTTTTGTATCCATAGATAGGAGCCCCTGTGTGCATACATCTCTTTCTCAGTGTAAAATGGGAGTATCTCTGGCATCGAGGCATGTTTATTCAAATGGGCTGCTAGTATTGCTGATCTTGTTCAACCAGGCAGCAATACTGAGCTGTTAATTAGCTCCATGGGAGTAGGCAGTTGTTCAGAGAAAACGAGGAAAAACAAAGATAAATCCCCAAAGGCTTTATATGAAGACTTGGAGTTGGATTGCAAGAAATTCATCAAGAATCGTCTATTCCTCGTATGCTTCAGGGGAAAAGGTATTTGTAGAGATACAGTTCCCAGAGCACTAAGAATGGGTAACAGAAATAATTTCCATGAATTGGACATTATATTCTTCCTTGCCTAGTGAAGCCCGAGTACTTTTCCATCCACATCCGAGGGTGGACAGGTATCTGTCTTATCTGTGGGGAAAGGTATCATGGTGTGTTCAGTGTGTTCTTTCTCTGTGGAAATCCTTGAATTTGATGCAGTTTTGATGCCTCAAACACCATATAGTCTAGTTTTGTAGATTGGTTTCATAATTTCAGTTGAGGATGTAGACAGAGGACTTGAAATGGAGCAGGTGATCATCTACTTCCTCAATACTTCCACTACAGTCCAGCTGTGGACAGAAGAATGGTTGAGTCTTTGAAAAAGTTAGCTCCTGGACCACCTCCTTGGACCCAGCTAATTTGGATAACTACAATCCTGTTTTATATTAGCTTCTCTAGAGCAAGAACAATTCAGCTCCAAGCACTACAATTGATCCTTTTAAATCAAAATTAAAGCTGCTTTGCTTTTTGATGTCCCAAAAAACATAAAGGCATTTATAAATGGGGAAAAATGCACTTATTTATTTTTATTTTTTATTTTAATCCCATTTATATCCCGCCCTTCTCCGAAGTCTCAGGGCGGCTTACAATTTAAGCACAAACCAATGTGCTTAGCAATAGCCTTCATTCTATGTATATGCCTGCTTATTAGGGTTTTCGCCTCCCCCAAGCGGCATTATTACAAAGTCAGCTTATTGCCCCCAACAATCTGGGTCCTCATTTTACCTACCTCGGAAGGATGGAAGGCTGAGTCAACCTTGAGCCTGGTGGGATGCGAACCTGCACTAATTGCAGGCAGCTGGTGTTCCTTAAGGAGGCATTAGCCCACTGCTCCACCAAGGCTCTTTATTTACTAAGTTTTTAATGGTAAGTTTATTTGAATGACACTATTTTTATTGCAATAGTATTAATTTACTGTTGGTTTATGTTTTGTATTATAAGCCAACTCATACAGAAAGAATGGAATAGAGAGATATAAATGTAAACATAAAAATATTGTACTGCTATTACATCTTGTTGAAAAATGGTTTATCAGATTTGATAGTACTGACTTATATTTCTATCCCTCCACAATCTGGCTGATTTTGGAAACTGACATGAAACAAAACATTAAAACATCCAGTGTAAATCTTAAATGAAATTAAATCTCCAACAAACAATATGAATAACAACAGTGAAAAGAAAGAGCAAACAATGGTAAAACTCACTAACTGCCCCAAACTAACTCTCAAAGCAGCCGAGTCTTTCACAACCTTCTGAAATCCATCAAGGGTGGGGGAGAGCGGCATTTGCTCACTGTCAGAGATTTACTGTTTCAAAGCACCAACACTACAAACAACAAAAAGCAGGGTTCCCTGGCTTCAGCTCCCTCCCCATCACAGAAATGGAGGACTACAAGGAGTTTCTCCCTGGTTCGTCTAATAGGGTGGGCTGATTCAGATGTAAGGAAAAGGTCCAGTAGGGGGTCTTTGACAATTCACCGTGAACAACTCGCTATGGTCAACTCACCACAGCCAACTAGCCACGACGACCAACTTGCCGTGGCCAACTCACCACGGGACAACTCGCTGCGGCACAAGAGTTACACTAATATCAAAGAAATGGTGGAATGATTAAATAAAGGATACAAAAAGAGGGACAGAATGAAATGTGAATGACAAAAATTAAAATATTTTAAAATTTATTTTAAATGATTCAATTGTTAAATTGTCCCACGGTGAGTTGTCCCATGGCGAGTTGCCCCACGGCAAGTTGTCCCATTCTGCCAGTAGGTACTAATTGATAAAAAGCCTTATAGGTCAAAACCAGCACTTTACATTATACTCAGAAACCAAGTGATAGCCAGTGCTGGGTACCAATAGCATATGTGTGACTTTTTTTTTTTTTGGTGCCTTCAAGTCATTTTATGCCAGGTAAGTGCCTAGACAAATCTCTGCAGATTTTCAAAAGTAGTTTGACACTGCCTGCTCCTTAGGGCTGAGAGAGAGTGACTGGTCCAAGGTTGCCCAGCTGGCTTTGGGCCTAAGGCAGGGGTAGGCAACCTCGGCTCTTTTATGACTCATGGACTTCAACTCCCAGAATTCCTGAGTCAGCTGACTCAGGAATTCTGGGAGTTGAAGTCCATGAGTCATAAAAGAGCTGAGGTTGCCTACCCCTGGCCTAAGGTGAGACTAGAATTTATGGTCTACTGATTTCTAATCAAACGCATATAAACAAATGACTGGCAATTAATAAATTATTATTGTACATGGTGAAATTTTGCTTAGCAGTACAAGTTAATACATGTCCTGGAAAGCCAAAGGTCAATCCAAATGTTTCGTATCCAGACAAAAGTTTCCCATTCTTTCATACTTTCATACTAGGCCAGTTTTAATAGCAAGAGATGGGAACAGGGGTGACAGCACAGTTTGAATGTTAAACTGATAACGCTTTATTGTCATTAGAAGTCAGTCCTAGCAACCTCCCAGTTGGAATTCCAGGTGAAAATTAGGGGCAGAAGATAGCTCGCAGAATAGGAACTACAGATCAAAGCAAGTGGGGAAAGCTAGGAGGCTTCTCAGCAGGAAGCATAAGGAAAAATGACTGGCTGTAAATAAGATCAAAGATAGAAGGCAGATTTCAATTTTGAAAACTTTTTAACACTTCCTGCATCAATTACTGTAGCTATGGACCGCTTAATTCTGGATTAACGGTTTCCAAGGAAATATTAAAGATAGCTCTAGGTACATTTCAGTAATCTATCTGGATGGTAATGAGAGTGTGAGTCACTATAGACCGGTCCTCCTGCACCAGGTAAGGGGATAATTTGTGCACCAGTTGGGCAAAGGTCTCTATAGCCTCAGCCTCTAGCTAGGGCTTGAACAGAACTGAGAGTCCCGACGGATCCCTAAATCACAAACTTAGTGCTTGCCCATCCATAGAATAGATATTGGTTTGGCACAGCAATAAACAAATAGCACCACTGTCTTTATTACTAAGCTGAACTTCAGCCTATTCTATCCCATAAGACTAGGAGAAGACCCAGGAGAAGACTGGGATGACAGCATCCTCCTGCAACTCAGGTTATGATATGTAGATGGGTATCACCAGCACATTGATGGTACTGCAGTGCAGGCTGTCAGATGACCTCCCAGGAGGCATGTATAAATATCCAGCTGTGTCCTATAATTCTTGACCACTTACCTGGCCTAATGGTTTGGGGTGTGCTGCCTCCACAAAATGGATCCCTCTTTTCTGCTGCTTATCTTTGCAATGTATTGGGCAGTGTTGTTGGTAGGTGCTTGTGGACTGAGAGATGTAGCTTCAGAAAAGTTGGCCCATATTTTGTTTATAGAGGTGTCCCCGTTGTTGACTAATTAGATGATTGTGTTGCATAATTGCAGAATGAATTAATGAAACCCGATCGTATCTATGAACATAAGCTGACTGTTGGATCAAGACAGTGTCTCATTTAGCCCAGCATCCATTTCCCAGCAGTGGGCAGATTCAAGTATGTGAAGGCAGGCACTCCTTCAGCAACTGAAACTCATTTCACCATGACCCACCTTTTGCAGTGGGCCCAAGTGGCTTTTCTGTTCATAATTCTGCCATATTTCCTCTCCCCCTATTTCTTTTGTCTTTCCTGTTGCCCCCAAATGTTCATTAAACCAGAAAAGCTGGAACAGTTCCAATATGATTGTTTGCATAGAAAAAGTCAGCATTCAGAAGCCCAGTAAGCTGTGACCCTGGACAATTTGCAGCATGAATGATTCTCGTGTGTGTTGACCTGCTCTCTATGAATTTGTCTAATCTCCTTTTAAAACCAGGAGTCATTGCTATCCCATTGCTCAAGGAAGTAATTAATAAATTAGTATCCCTTAGTCATATCTTTACGAAGTCCGTGGGTGTCTTCAAAGTATGGCCATTTTTTGCACGTGAAGCATGTGAAAAACAAGCAGAGCTTCAATCACACATTGTAGCCCCCAACTATTTTTTTTTAAAAAGAAAGAAACCTTGTGGACATCCCCAACAAAATTTCTAGATGTTCTTTCTTTACAGCTTGCTTAAAAAGTAAGGATCAATGTACAGCATAAAAAAAATAAAGCAAGAGACAGATATACTAACTCACAGGTAAATAAAAACAGCAAATGGGGGAGAAAAGAATCAAGGGAAAAAGAAATTACAAAGTCAGCATCGACATAAACATAAACATGAAAACCAAGGATATTCATTATTCTTTTTTTAAAAAATCCCATTTATATCCCGCCCTTCTCCGAAGACTCAGGGCAGCTTACAATTTAAAGCACAAATGAATGTGCTTAGCCTTCATTCTATGTATATGCCTGCTTATTAGGGCTTTCGCCCCCCCCAAGCGGCATTATTACAAAGTCAGCTTATTACCCCCAACAATCTGGGTCCTCATTTTACCTACCTCGGAAGGATGGAAGGCTGAGTCAACCTTGAGCCTGGTGGGATGCGAACCTGCACTAATTGCAGGCAGCTTGTTTTTGTTAGGTAGGATGTCAGCATACTTTGTGATAACTGTCCTAGCAGGCACTCCCACAGTAATGTTGAATAAATGACTGACAACATCCCTGTAAATGCCACAATGTGCTACCATTTATCTGATGAGTTTAGCATTGTTTATGTGTAAACTTTATATCCTGTCTTTCCTTTGGGACCTGGAAGCAGCATTCTTTCAATCTCTCCTTACAATCCTGCAAGGTAAGCTGGACTTAACCCACTTAAAATGGTCTTGCAGACGACTCCCTGATCTTATTCCTATAGTATCTTTACCACCACAACACAAGGAGAGAATGAAATGAGAGGGATAGTGCGCAAGTGTGATCAGTTTGCCTTAGTTTAACTGTGACCTCAGGAATGGCCACTAGAGGGTGCAATACGCTTACCTGTTTTCTTGCAAGTTTTTTTCTCAGAACTGGGACTCTTCTTTCTCTCCTTTGCTTGGCAGTCGCCTGGAGAAAACTGTCAGTTACACTAAAAGGTATAAAAATGAATGGCTTCCCTTCAACTCTGTGTAAATAAAATGCAGATGAAGAATGGGGGGCCTTTTCTGCCTGCCTTATTTGTAATGCACCAATGCCTTCACAGAGCCAAGGCCACAACTGAGATTTGGCAGGTAATTGAGAGGCTCCACTCAGCCTTCAACTCTGAACAGACAGACAGCCTAGGAGGTATATTGGCACATATACACAGGCACAAGAGGATGAAGAAAACAAATCAAAGAAATTTATTTTATACTCTAAACAATTGTATTTTCTTGCATTATTGGAAGAAGAAAAGAGAACAAAATAATATGTTTTCCATGGTACATACTCAAATAACAAAAGTAAACAGGTTCTAGGCCTCCCCTAAGTATGAAAGCCAGCTAGGTGATTTTGCGTCAAGTCACTTTCTCTCAGTCCCACCCATCTCATAGGGTTGCAAAAACGTAGGAGATTCACAGGCCTAGATGAACATTTCATTAAGCCATTGTTTGATCATAATTACTGATTAAACCAGAAACTAAACTAAATCGGAATTTGGTGGTTTCATATGATACCCTAAGCCAGGTGTAGGCAACCTTGGCTCTTTTATGACTTCAACTCCCAACTCCCAGAATTCTGGGAATTGAAGTCCACGAGTCATAAAAGAGCCAAGGTTGCCTACCCCTGACCTAAGCCAACATCAAGCACATACTCTGACTCAGTGAGATGTATTAACCTAGCGGCCATCTCTAAAAGTGACATCCGCACAGGATGGAAAAAGGGAAGGAAAGAAAAGTTACTCCTGCAATTGCAAATGCCGTTGAAAACCTTACAGTCAAAACCTTGGCCAGTCTCTATCACTTTGCTTCATCTATTTCAGTTGCCAGTTCTGTTTAATTCTTGTCCTTTCTTGTAAAATTATTTGATGTCCTGACATTCCTGAATGTGTTGTCTTACTGCACTTCTTGCTACTCTGCCACATCTCCTCAACATTTGCACATTCACCTTTCTGTGGCCCTGCTCTCAGCTGCCTTCTGATGTGGGCAGGGGATAATGTGCTCAAAGCAGAACTGGAACTATGTTCACTGCATGCAATATAATGCAATTGGAAGTTTGGTAGATAAAAAAACAGCAGCTACCACAGGATGTTTTACTCAATCAATTAGTTTGTGAATGGAAGTTCCTGTTCTGTACCAGCTTGCTACCGGCCCTGCAGCAAAAGCAGGGACAACCCCTTTACAAACGGCAAGAGGCTGGAATAAAGCCTGCCAAATTTATTCACATAAAACAGAGCAAGACAAGACACCAACCATGAAACAGGAGCTAAGAAACAGGAACTATCCAAGCGGTTGCCTTCAGCAAACCAGCCCTCCCACACATTCCCCTTAAATACAGTTCAGGGCGTGGCCTCTCTCTGCCTCCTTCCGAGGTGCCCCATTGCCTTCCTCTGTTTACTCCTGATTGACTGCCTCCTGCGTCGGGCGTCCTTGAACAGGGCCAGCTGTGGGTCATCTTCATCCACGCTGTCAGGCTCACACAGCTGGGTCTGCGTCGTGACCAGATGAGAGGGGCCTGGCTGGGGGCTCTCATCAAGCTGTCCAATCCCCTCAGCAAGCTCTTCAACACCCCCCTCCTCCTCCTCTGAGTCGTCCGACCCAACTGCCGAACCCACAGGCTGACCCTGAATCACAACAGTTCCCTACGTTGCTCATGTGCCGGGTTCCATATGCCACGTAAGGATCAACTTTAGAAGTAGATTGTATAGATTCATTTCATGCATACTAATTCTAAGTTTAACTGAATTGCATGCATGGTGCATTTAATTACAAATTGGTTTTTCAATTCCTTGAAAAATCTCACCAGTCAAAACCCTTCATCTTCCAAACTAATTTTTGTGTAGCATTACCAAAATCAATAGCAGTTTCCCTTACCAGCAGAATGTTTGTTCTTCATAACAAGATTGGAAAGAACGTGTGATTTTAAATAATAAAAGAAATATGGGTACAAGGAAATGACAGCTGCTTTTTCATCTGGGCAGAAGACTTTGGGTGCTAAATCTAGAGCTGAATACCTATATAGCTTTTTCTGAGCAAATCCTATTTAAAACAAAAAAACAAAAATGATAGAAAGATGTCATTGCCCTATCCGGGCTGAGAAGGGGCGTTGTCTTACCTGAACACCTTTTCTCAGCATGATGATGGAGAATCCACGAATGGGCTAACTCTGTCTTCCTGCCCAATTAGACTAAGTCGGTCAAACTTGCCACGCCTCTCCTGGGCCAGGACATCTCCCAGTCATGACGAAGGTGAAGCAAATGATGACAGTCTGACGTGTTGGCTCCCATACCCCTGACACAGGACATGACGGACACTAAGGGGTGGGTGTGGATTCTCCATAATCATGCTGAGAAAAGGCGTTCAGGTAAGACAACGCCCCTTCTCCAGCATGATGGAGAATCCACGAATGGGACATACCAAAGCTGCCCTGTCCCTATGGGAGGGAATCAGTCTGGGCCTGTGTCCCACCCTGTGGCACTACCTGTTGCAGCACTCTCCGGCCAAATGAGGCATCTGCGGAGGCAAACCTATCCAGGTTATAATGCCTCATGAAAGGGGAAGGCAAGGACCATGTTGCCACCCTACAAATGTCCTCAATGGACGCAGAAGTTGCAGCACTAAGAGTGGAGTGAGCAGTGATACGCGTGGGAACTGACAGGGAATGAGATTGGCACACCCCTGCAATACAAGCCTTGATCCACCTGCCTATAGTGGAGTCAGAAACCTTCCGCCCCATAGTAGAGGGTTGAAAGGAAACAAAGAGGGCTTCCGACTTGCGAAAAGACACTGTCTGCTTAATATAGTGGTGCAAAGCCCTGCGGACGTCCAGATTGTGCCATTGCCATTCTAAGGCAAGAGATGGATGAGGACAAAAAATCCGGCAAAATGACTTCCTACGCTGTATGAAACAAGGTATTGACCTTAGGAATAAAAGAGGGATCCAATTGAAGGAACACCCTGTCAGCATGAAAAACGCATAAGTCCTGACTGACAGAGAGAGCTGCCAATTCAGAAATGCGTCTAGCTGACGTGACGGCTATCAAGAAGGCCACCTTAATTGTCAAGAACCGCAGAGTACAGGTCCTGATGGGTTCAAATGGAGGAGAGGTAAGGGCCTGCAAGACCCATGACAAATCCCAAGAGGGATACCGGTGAACCACTGGAAGTGTGGTGTTAGTAGCTCCTTTGAGAAATGAGCGTACCATAGGATGTTGAGCCAATGCCTCTGAATTGCCCCAAGTAAATACGGTGAAGAGAGTTGCTACTTGTCAGTGGATGGTATTGGGCGCAAAGCCCTTGTTAAGCCCCTCCAATAAATAGTCCAAGATCCTCAGGATAGTAATAGCTGAAAGATCTATCTGGTTCTTATCACACCAACTACAGAAACTCTTCCAAGTGGAGTCATAGATCCTGTTTGTTGTAGGCCATCTGGAGGCCTGAATCATCGTAATTACCTCCAATGAATAAGACTCATGTGTCAGGAGCCGCCGTTCAAGTGCCAGGCGGTTAACTGGAGCCACTGGGGTTCTGGATGATGCAGAGCTCCCTGGCTGAGTGGAACACGATCTGGAGGAATCCTCCACAGGGGAGAGTGACAGACTCACAAGGTCGGCAAACCACGGCCATCTTGGCCAGTGTGGTGCAACAAGTATCACTTCTGCCCTCTCTTGCAGTAACTTGCAGATGACTGCCGGAATCAGAGGGAGAGTCACAAAGGCATACAGCAAGCCCCCGGGCCAAGGGCTGCAGAGGGCATCCGTCCTCACTGCCCCCGGAGAGGGGAACTGGGAGGAAAACATCAGGAGCTGGGAATTCACCGGAGAAGCAAACAGATCCAGTACTGGCCAACCTAACCTCTCTGATATCTCCTCGAAGAGACCGGGATGCAGGCGCCATTCGGAGTGAGCCACTGTCGACCTGCTGGGAAATTCTGCCTGCTGATTTGCCTCCCCCAAGATGTGCTCAGCCCTGAGTAATGAGAGGTTGGTCTCTGTCCAAGAACCCAACAGTTGGGCCTTGGCCATAAGGGACCTGGAACAGGTAGCCCCTTGCTGGTTCACATGGCCTTTTGCCACTACATTCTCTGTGAGGACCAGGACATGTTGTTTCGCCACCCTGTTGCGGAAGTGGCATAGGGCCAGATGTATGGCTCTGAGATCCAACCAATTATGTTGTGCTTCAGGTCGGACCGGGACCACCGGCCCTGAGCCAACTGAGACTCTAGATGCACCCCCCCAGCCAAACGGGCTGGCGTCCATAGCCAGAGTGATCCGAATGGGCTCCTGGAACAAAGAGCCCCTGGCTACCCCTGGCGAGGTCCACCATTGGAGGGAGTTTAGGGTCCGAGACGGAACCCTTACCCTTTGGTTGGAGGAGCTGGTATCCAGTCTCTGAACGGGAGCAAAAGACCATTGCAGGTCTCTGGAATTGGGAAAGAATGGCCAGGGTGACTACATGCTCCCTCTGGACCTGAAGGACCAGGGCTCTGATGCTGTCCTGATGGTCCTGAGATAAACAGACCCTGCACAGTTCGGTGTCTATGACTGTGCCCAAATGAAGAAGGCGGGTTGAGGGAACTGTCTGGCTCTTTTGAAAGTTCACTGAGAACCCGTGGTCCTGGAGTGTCTTGATAGACAAAGCCAGGTCCGATTGAGCCGCCTGGACCGATAGGGACTAGATGAGAATGTCGTCCAGATAGCACTGGATGCATACAGGACAGTAGCCTTCATTCTATGTATATGCCTGCTTATTAGGGCTTTCACCCCCCCCCCCAAGCGGCATTATTACAAAGTCAGCTTATTGCCCCCAAAAATCTGGGTCCTCAAGCTGGTGTTACTCAGCTCACCTAAATAAAAAGCAATCAATATTTGAAAACGGGTTTGATGTAGTGGTTGAGGGACCAGGCTAGAAACCAGGAAACTGTGGGTTTTAATCCTGCCTTAGGCACAAAGCCAGCTGGGTGTCCTTGGGCCAGTCACTCTCTGCCTGAGGAAGCAGGCAATGGTAAACCACTTCTGAAAATCTTGCCAAGAAAACTTCAAGGATTAGTCTAGGCATTCACCTGCAGTCAACACTGACTCAAAAGGCACCAAACCAAAAAATAAAAATAAAAATCAACATTGTAGCACAATGTTCACTAATTAGTGAATGTGGGAGAAAATAAAAATCAGCTGATTTGTGCAACCTTATGCTACAACTTCTATAATTATGCTCCTTAAACTTATCAAACTGCAAATACAATATTTGTTAGAGGGTCCTATATTGTCATTGCTATCCCCAATTTATCCCTTGTCTATATTTTCTGCACTTTCCCCTAATTTGCTTCCAAACTGTTGTTACTTTTACTACAAATGAGAAATAAAATATGATAGAGCAGATTTTCTTGTGTGTACGCACAGGCGCCCATTTCTGCATTGAAGGTATACGCATAGGAAATTTTGTGTATGACAGAAGGTTGCAGGGTTGTATTGTTTTAATGACTGCACTAAATTAAATAAAATTATTGTATGGAAATTAATTTCTTTCATTCAATTAATGCCCATTCCTAATTTATTCCAAATTTGGGAATCAGGGTTCATTGTATGTGTACGTTTTTCTGTTAAATGTCATAGATTATTAAATGAAGTAATCAGTCACTACTTGCCTTCTAAAATCTTTTTTGCCCCACCCTTTTACAATGAGACAAACACACACACACACACAATTTAAAAATGCCCCCACACTATTTAAAAAGGCTATAGCAATCTAGTTCTCAGCCTGAGGAAACTGTGCCCTTGAGACGCCCAGTGACAAGGATGATTTGCTTACTGAAAGCCTTCACCGTAATGGAGGCAAGTCTAAAGGATATATTAAAAACTCACCGTATGATATCCATAAAAGAAGCACTTTTTAAAAACTCTCGAAATTGTTTACCCTGAGGATATTGCTGCCTTCCCTCTATTTTGACGAATGTCTCCCTTTGACACCATGTGTTTTCACATCTTCAGTCCCATCTTCCTTTCTCCCTCCCTCTCCCGGTCTTTGAAATATTTTGATTCTTATTGTTTTCCATCTGGAACAGCCTCAGAGAGGCAGGCAGAGAAAGCAGCAACTGACACATTCTTGGGAGGCCAGTTAGAGCAAGTTGTCTCAAGCTTCAGCTGTTACCCCAGCAAAGCTGAAGCAGCGCTGTGAAGCCTGTGAGATGGAGCGGCTTTGTCCTCGCTTTTTCATCCTCAGTAGCTTCTCAGAAAGGAGGCTTATATTGAGGCACATCTTCTGAATGGAGAGGGGTCTCCACAGGGCCTAGCCAAAAAAGTCAAGATGCATTGCACTGATAAAGCAAATAAGAGCCTCAATCGCACTGTTGTGGCACCACTTGACTTTTCTGACCATACCCTCTGGAGAATCCCTGGGATAATCATACTGTAATCCAAAATATTAAATGGCAAAGAATAAATCAAGCCACAAAGATAAAATAAATGTCTACAGATCCTGAAAATGTTAGTGTAGGAACTTACCAGCACATCCTATCTTCTCCCAGTAAGGGATTCTTTGGAAGAGGCACTTGGGACTGATGGAGCTTTGCACCGATGCAGGCTTGTGTTTTTCTTTCTGCTCACAGAATAACAGCGCAGCAGCTTGGCCATGCATATAGAAACCATGGTACTTTAGATGAACAATGAAAATTCTCTTTCTCTCTTTGCCACAGGGCATACATTTCAAGAGATTACATTGGAGCTGGCACTTTATTAAGGACAGTTCAAGTTCAAACTAGCCCACTCTGCTTCAGAACATTGAAAATTAGGTTGAAATTATACCCCTTCATCTCAAAATCTGGGATTTAGCCAAATCTGATGCACATTCTGAATGAAAGAAACAACTGCTGACTTCTTGAAATATCTTCCTGTCTTCTCCAGAAGGCTGATTTATAAATTATCACCCTGTTGTACAGTATACACTGTACAAGGCTGGCTGATAACTAGGAATTCATCATTAATCCTCCAAAATTGAGCAATGCCATCCTCTCAAAGTTCTGTCCTCACAACTTTATGAACTGCATTCATATGAATCTAAAACGAGAAATATAATACTGCAGAATTCTGAAGAAGAGCAAAGGAATGACCACAGCAGCCATACATCAGAATGATAATTTTTCCTATTGAATTAAAGAGCGTTCTTGGCTAAATCCAACATAATTTTCCATTATCCTAACTCAACAGAAGAGAATATATGTAACTCAGGGTTGAACTGTAGAGTTGTTGGTGCTCTCTGAGTTTGGTTGTTTGCTTGAAGACATTTCATTACCCAAGTAGGTAACATCATCAGCGTCAATGTAGGGAGCAAACAACTGCAAGCAAACAACGAAGCTCAGAGAGCACCAACGACTCCACCATTATCTTAATCATTCGACAAGTCTTGTAAAAATCACTTTAAGAATTTTTCTACTTGAGATAAAGGACAAAACTGTATCCTTTTTATTCTATGTACAGAAATGAACTGGCAGGTATTGGGGGGAGAGGAAACAAGGCACAAAATTTAAAATGTGATTAGCTTTTTCAAAACAATGTAAGGCATACACATCCATTCCTTTTCTAAAACCTATAATATTCATATAGAATTGGCTAGATTCATACCACATAGTAATCTATGGTAAAAATGGAATTACCCTACATTGTTATTCAACATACTGTGAAAATTCAGTCGTTGATTTAGCACATGTGAAACAGGCCATCATTTAATATGGTTTATTTTGGCTTAATATGTTGTGGGAACACAAATCTAGCATTCTGTTAATCAGATTTATTTAGGGTTTAATACATTATATGAAGCCAACCAATGATATTCCAGATAAGGCTATGAAGATGGCTGTTATCCTTAAAGATTAAATCCCTTCATAAGTGTGATTCCAAGCAACGCTTTAATATCTATAGTGCTTGATATCCAAACTTGTGCCTTTTATTTATTACAAACATTAATTCCTGATTGATTAATTATGTTCCCAGGCTTGGGAAAATTGTGTCTGTGGAACCCCCTGTTATGTTTTTATCATTATCATTGTTTATAGTTTGGGATCCTCCATTTTGTTTCATGCTTTTCCGTTTCAAATATAGATTAGGATTTCTAAGCTGCCCAGAGTCTTGTGGAGTGGATAGCTAATAAATAAATAATATTTAATAAACTAAGAAACCTAAAAAATAAATACCTAACATTTTTTATACTGAGGTATAATGCCAGGAAAACAAAAATAATTTAATATGCAGGCAGGAAGCTTATATAAAAACAATACATTTTGGAAATTGATGAGCCTCCCCCTAGACTTAATTTGCCTGTCACTCATGGGGATAGTTCTTGGAGCATTTTGAGCTGCTGAAATTAGTGCTGTGGTAAGTTTTTCAGCTTCTTCATTTATTTACATTAATGTTTGTTCACGGTTTATGTGAACACAACAGAATCATCATTCTTTTTAGGGTAAGGTTACCTTTTCATTAGAAACAACATAAACCACAGTTCTTAAAAATTAATTTAAAAAGATTAGAGCGTTTAGCATTTAAAGTTTACCTAGTATTTAATATTTAAATATATTTTATAATTCAATTTAGCCAAAACTGAAAATCTCCAAATGTGCTAGAAAAGAGATGATGGTTATAGTTTAACGCTTCTTGAAAGTCTCAGAGTGGGAAAAACTGATTAGATGGACCATGTGTAGCCTTAGTTAATAGCCTTAGTTAATTTTCAAGTTTAATGCTTGAAATTAAGAATATGCTTAAATTCATGGCTGTTAGGATACAAAATTTAAGTAAACTAAAAGAAGTAGAGATTCCCTCTCTATCATAACTCAAAATAAGTCTTTCGGTCAATGATTGTTTTATCTTTGAAACAACATTCCTCTAGAAAAATCCACACAAAAGTCAGATGAAGAAATGCCATTTAAAAAAAGTTATTTCTAATAATTGAGACTAATACTTTGCCCCTTTTATTCATTTTTCCACATAAATTACACAAACACTTTAGAAAATGATTACACAAAAGAGAAACCTTCTTATAAGTGCATAACTTAAAAACAAACCAAAGAATGCATTTCAGAAACTCACTAAAATATTTGTTTTTGATAAACTGGTTGTGTGCACCACCTCATTTTAAATATAAATGATGCATAGATTAAAAAGTAACTAAAAAGACCCCTATATATTTTAGATATTTTGTATCATCTTGGAATTTACTGTAAGAAGTGCTTAAATTAATCACAAGCTTTTTCTCAATACAATAAAAAAAAACTAAAATTACTGTTCAAGAAATGGAAAGAGAAGGATGTCGTTTGGTTCTCATCCCGTTTTGTGGAGCTGACTTCTTCAGCAAAAGTAAATAAAATATTGAAGAATATCATCAACAATACCAAAATAATCTATCAAGTAAAACTGCATTACCCCTTCAAAATGCCACAGATGCCTCAGAGTTATTAAAATATAAGCTGATCAATGCAGAGTCTGTGGGTAGCTGTGAAACTGATTTCAGCCTTCACACAAGAGTTTATGAGGCAAGGTTTGCCTTCCTCGGTAATTCTGGTATCAACATTCCTTCAGCAGAAAGAAAAGAAATAAATCAAGGAAAACCCAAAGAGTTCATCTTGGAAAAGACAAAAGAAAAAGGAGTGAGATTTTATTTATTTGTAAAATCTAAATGTCTTTTAAGAAAAGGGCTCCAGCTGGAGATGCAGGAGTTGTTAAAAAAAAAGTTCTTATTCTTCATTCAGAACCGCAATTTGTGTTTTTTCTTGAAATGATCAGCCTGAAATACTTACATGAAGTGGTGGGAAATATGTGAACAACCAGTCCTCTGTGTGGATGCCGCTTCCGGAAGTCCGTTCTGGGCCTGGGAAGCAAAAAAATTAGCTACCAGTTCTACCGAACTGGTGTGAACCGGCCGAATCCCACCACTGCTTACATGGGAGAACAATTCCTGTGTTACCAGCAGATAAAATGATATAGCAGTTGTTTCTTGAAAGTGGCTCAAAGGAAGAACCTTGGGTTGTTTTCTCTCTTTTTAAGAAGGTGGTGATAGTGATGGTGATGACGGTGAAGAAAGAAGGAAAGCGTTGCCTTTTATTAGAACTCCACTAGACCAGCAATGTATGACCTCTGGGAGCCTTGGCTTGCAAGGGGACACTGTCTGGTTGCTGCCACTGGCTCATTCACAGGTAACCGTGTCTTCTACGGGTGATGCTGAATAAGGCCAGCCACTCTGTAATACAAGAGTCCATGCATAGGCAAAGTTAAGATTTCACTCACAGGAAGAGGCCACAGATGTAACGCTGGTGATCTTGGAAGAGTCATCTGACCATGGCTGAAGGTTCTGGAGGGCAAACAGGGAGGAATTGTGAACACAGATTGGGTCTGCTTGGATGGGCTGATTGATGGTTTTCTGGAAGGCCTCTTGCTGGAGCTGCATGAGGATGCGATTGGCTTGCTGCCGCTCTGCTTCCCGTTCTTCTGCAGTTTGCCGCCTGAGAGAAATGCACAGAGTATGTCATGTTTCAGCAGGAAAACAGATCCTAGCTGAAAGCAGAATGCCCTTTGTAAAAGTCGACTCCCATTCCATTTCATCACATCTTCCCATCTTTTGGAACATTCTTATGCTCAAGGATTTTTTCTTCCATAATAGCCAAAATGAAAAGTCACATTTCAGGCAATCTGCTGCCCAGTTATATTAAACATATAACTGTGCATAGAGAATACACGGAATAATCAAAGGGAAAACCTCTTAAAAGACCTAGCCCTTTTTTGAAACCATATAAATCAATGACCAATTTAGTGGCAGCCAATGTTAACTATGGGTTGTCTGAAGCAGCACATTCTGTTTCACCTGCATCTATCCATTAACTATTAATGTCATTGGCTGAATGCTAGATTTTAGGATTATGAGTGATCAGCTGTATATGTTTGTGTGGTTGTGTGCATCTGACTACTCTGTCCTTACACATTCATATGAGGGGAAAATGTAAAAAAAAAAACAAGCTACAGATTCTAAACATTGCTCCATCTACTGAATGTTTTGCTTCATATTTATAAAAAGAATGCCTCTTGTTTTAAAACTGCACCACCATTTCACAGAACAAGCATTTCAAATCTTCCTTCCTTTGAAAATTCATACACTAATCTAGTCCACATCCACCACTCGTAGCAACTCATATGCAGAAAAAACAGATTGGTGCAGTAGATAAAAGACAAACATGCTGGGTACCAACCTGGCTTCCTGTGGTTGGAAGTTTCAAAATCTAGCTATTGTTAAAATAAAATCCTGTTTTGTTTCCTTTGCTATAGTTTAACACAAATCTGAGAGACAGACAAAGGCTGGTATAGAAGAATGCAAACCTTAAGGTACACTAAACCCTTACATCGTTAAGAATACTTTGAATTTTGCATAAAAAGAAACTGCTAAATAGAATTAATTTATTTTCAAATTTTTAAATGGATATTCTTCTTTACCATACAGTTCAAAACCAAAAAACTCTTTTAGTAGCAGGAGTGGAAAATGAGCAATAACAATAAATTGTGAATGTGTAGCATAGCTCACATTTTCTCTCATGGCACTTCAGGTTATAAACAGGCAACCAACTCTAGCATCTTGTTTTCTCTTTCTTAAAAACTTTCAGCACTGAAGCCCAAGTTTCATTAAGTTAGAAAAATAAGAAGAAATATGCCTTCTGAATGAAGATTCATGCCAGCAAGTCACTTTTGTATGATCCAGTTGGATATGACATGAAACATCCTTAAAACAAATAAAAGGAGTTTCAAATTACACATCAAAAATCAGCCCGGTATATTAGAGGGAAGTTGGTAGTGGTTTGGTCAAGAAAGAAACTGTGTTTAATGAAGGCTTGCTTTTTCCTAAGTAGCCATGGAACTATAACTGTTGTTACTACTAGAAGTTCAGTTCAGTCTATCAAATATTCCCCATAAATGTAGTTTTGTATAGAAAAAAATGCCCAATCTTTCCCAACAATTACATATTCCCTACATATTCACAAATATAATAATACTTTATTGATCGGACAATCATCAGAAATTATCATCATTTCTAACAATTTGGCTGTAACAAATTACTTTGTTTCCAAGGGAGATTTTCTACATGGAAAGCTCGTGGATTCTCATATGAACCTGGGAATAAGTAGAAAAAGCAAGCATAACCATGTATAAAAGAATATGAAACATTTGCCAACAATGTGTGTTCACCACCATTCTATTTATATAATATATTGGTGAATCAAAAATTCCAAAATTCTGGTCCCGTGCATAAATTTCAATGGAATTTATTTTCAGCGCATATATTGAGACCCGCATTACAAACTGATGCAGGCTTACATAGAAATAGGTTCCACAGAACTAAATGAGACTTCAGACTTAAGCTGTATGCACAAGACGACCCTTACCAAATAAGGACAAAGGTTCACTGGTCCAGCATACTGTGGCTGATCAGATTTATCTGGCAAGTTTGGATACAGAACATGATGGCAATTACCCTCCTAAACTTTGCTATTTAAAAACAGTATGTACTGTACATGCTGCCTTGAATTCTGAAAATGCTATCTACCTATGAACACTAATAGCCACTAATAGACTTATCCACAATTGTATCGATCTCCAGTGAAAAACTTCCTCATTGGTGGCCACCATTATATTTGGTGGTAGCAAATAAATATATAAAAAATAAGTGCTTTGGAATATTTTTTTAATGTTTCATTCATTGGCTTCTGATACAGGTAGTCCTCAACTTACGACCACAATTGAGCCCAAAATGTATGTTGTTAAGTGAGAAATTTGTTAAGTGAGTTTTGCCCCATTTTAAGACTTTTCTTTCCACATTTATTTATTTATTTTTGGGACTTATATGCTGCCCTATCTCCCGAAGGACTCAGGGCGGCTAACAATAATAAAAAATACAATAATACAAAAGTTAAAAAAGGATTAAACTAACAGCCCCAATAATAAGATTAAAAACATTTTAAAAATCCCTGTCGTCAGTCCAGGTCAGCCTGATGGAAAAGGAATGTTTTAAGGCTGTGGCGAAAGGACCGGAGATCCGGGGCCATCCGGAGCTCAAAGGGAAGTTGGTTCCACAGGGCTGGCGCTTCCACAGAGAAGGCCCTCCTTCACATTTGTTAAGTGAATCACTGCAGTTATAAAATTAGTAACACGGTTAAGTGAATCTGGTTTCCCCCCATTGACTTTGCTTATTAGATGGTCGGAAAAGGGGATCACATGACCCTGGGACACTGCAACCATCATAAATGTGACTCAGTTGTCAAGCATCTGAATGTAAATCACACGACCATAAGGATGCTGCAATAGTCATGTGTGAAAAATGGTCATAAGTTACTTTTTTCAATACCACTGTAACTTCAAACGGTCACTAAACAAACTGTTGTAAGTTGAGGACTACATGTATCAATAAGTTCTATGGCACAGATGTCAAACTCAATTGCGTCAGGTGACGTATCATGATATATTGCGATGTTTTTTTGCCTTTGCGGAGCTGGGGTAGACATAGCCTGTGTGTCACGCATCCGGCCCAAGGGCCACCAGTTTGACACCCCTGTTCTATGGTATTACAGAGATCCAGTATCTATACTGAGGATAGTATAACTTACTAATAAGAATATTTCTATCACAGGCATATTCAGTGAATACAATTTGGGATTTCTTTAAATAATGAAAAATGCAAACTTTTGGCAGTATATGGATATCATGATGTGTAATAACCACCTGATATAAATTTTATGAAGTATCTCATAATCATCAAACTATGATTATCAACAACCTACATCAGTCATCGAAGGAGAAGAAAAATAGATTTGCAATAATATAACTTTGGAAGGCAGAAGTACTGGAAGGTGACATCGTGTATAAAACAATTCTTTGAAGCAGTCAAGCTTTATTAGAATCTTGTTATTTTTGAATGCAAACAAGGTTGACTTAGAGTAGGGATAGGCAACCTTGGCTCTTTTATGACTCGTGGACTTCAACTCCCAGAATTCCTAAGCCAGCATGACTGGCTCAGGAATTCTGGAAGTTGAAGTCCACGAGTCATAAAAGAGCCAAGGTTGCCTACCTCTAACCTTAGAGTAATAGTGATGATCATGAAGACAGTTAAAACCATGTTTCAAAGGATTTATGCTAGAGTTGTGAAGAACTAAATGAAGGCTGCACTATTATTGTCAAATGAAACATCTTCAATGAGTCCTTAGCCAAACCAGTTTACTTCTGCCAACAGATTCCCAAGTATTATAATAAGGATAATAAGCTAAGTGGTCCCAGTGCTCCAGATGGGTTGAACTACACACCCCATTTTTATTCACTGTATGACCATTGGCTGTGGGTGAGAATACATGTGGTGGGAACCAGACCAAAAGAATATCATACCAATACAAGAGAATATTTGTAGCTAGGGATTGAACTGTGGGGTTCTGAGTGCTCTCTGAGCTTGGTTGTTGACATTTCATTACCCAAGTAGGTAACATCATGAAAGTCTGCAACAAAACACAATCAAGCTCAGAGGGCACAAAAGAACCCACAGAGTCCATTATGAACTAATGTGGGTGGCACTCAATTCACAAGAACATATAGAAACTCATGCCACTGTATGGCGCCCAAAGAGATATATAACACTTTTAATCTATTTTGCTCCAAATAACTTCCCTTAATTCTAATTTATTTAAGAACTAGGGAAATAATCAAAAGGAGCAAAGAAGTCTGTAAGAAGATGGTAGGGGGGGGGAGGCAAGAGAAAAGAAAAGAAGGGACCAAGAAAAAAAACCTGAGAGAGGCAGAAAAATAAATGGGTTTACAAGAAAATGGTCAGAATAGGAAGAAATATGAAAGGTGTTAGCAGTTCTCTTTCCAGCTCTGTAACTTAATATTATGGTCTGGCATGTGCCAGATCCTGCTTTTCTACCAGAAGAATTTCAGACAAGTAAGAAATTATTTGTGTTCATCTCTCTCACTTCTTTCTTTCACAATCATTTCTGATTCATAAAGGATAGATTCTGGATTTTAGAAATTATTTAAGTAGCAATCTTCAAACAGGAAAGGGAAGACTTCAGACTTGTTGGAGCTACTGTCATCAGATGTATCAAGTATTCTGCTTTGACAAGCTTACAATAAAACTGTAGTATCTTAAAATAAATCCTACAGTACTCTTAGCTGCCTTTTAAAAGCAGAAATCCAGAAAAAAATATTATAGATTACCTGTTTGTATTAATTATGTGCCATCAAATTGTTGTTGACTCTTAGTGACCATATAGTTCCTTAAAAATAAATACATTTGATGTATTATTTTAAAGCCTGAAAAGTTCACCAAATTTTATAAATTGTTAATGTTTCTATCTGAAATGCTTTTGAGATTTTGGACAAGAATGCCAAGTCACACAAAATTTCAGATGAGAATGTTAACATCAGGAAAGATTTGACTTTTTTCTTTGTTTCATACTATCATCTGTAGTTATCACCACAGTTATCAACACCCCCAGCCCCCAATTTCCATAAAACATTTTTGCTTTGACTTAGGCTTAGAAATTTGAGAAATGAAATAATACACAAAGAAGGGAATCAGCATGGCTACTTCTCCCAACATGCTGAGCTAGGCCAGAAACCAGTAATCCAGGGTTTATATAATGTATCAAAGCTAAAGCCAACAAGCTACCTCATAAGACCATTCTTAGAAAAGCATTCTATTGTCCAAATTTCTGGTGAAATTCCCCCAAATGTTAATGTTTCCAAGAATCTAGCCTTTAAAAAAAAGTCATTCTGATTGGAATTAGGAGAAGACTGATTTACTGTCCATCAAGCTATTAATTTCCTCTTTTCTTTTACTTGATAATAAACTGTTTTGAAAAGCATTTTATAATGAAATTCTAGGAGATTCTTTTTATTATCTTTATTGATACTGATCTCCTTTCATTGCTGCAGTTCACAAACCATCAGACTTTGGTAATAATATAAAACAATTTCTGCCTGGGATATTGGTTTAGTTTGATTCTATTGGATCTAGGATGATTATTGAAACTATTATCAAAAAGGAGAGTAGTGAAATGTGGTACATAATGCTGGTTTAACTTCTTAAAGCACGAGGAAATTATAAATCTAAAAACCTCAATACTTTTCAAGAAGAGTGGAGATGGGAGAAACAAACAGTATTTACTATGTCTTACAGGTAGTCCTCAACTTACAGCAATTCATTTAATGACCATTCGAAGTTACAATGGCACTTTAAAAAGTGACTTGTGACCAGTGTTCACACTTATCACCACTGTAGCATCCTCATGGTCATGTGATTAAAATTTGGCACATGGCAACTGGCTCGTATTTATAACAGTTGTACTGTCCTGAGGTAATATGATCAACCTCTGTAACTTTCCCAGCTGGCTTCCAACAAGCAAAATCATGAATAGGGGAAGCCAGATCTGCTTAACGACTACATGATTCACTTAACATCTGAGGTGATCCACTTACCAAAAAGGACATAAAATGGGGTGCAACTCACTTGAAAACTTCCTTGCTTAGCAATGGAAATTTTGGGCTTAATTATGGTTGTAAGTCAAGGACCACCTATATTTGAGAAGTTTACTTCTATCTTTCTGAGAATGACTTATGTTTAGATATAAACTGTGCTCCATTTTGCGCAAAAAAAGCCCTATTAAATATCACTGTATCTTACTGGAGATTTCACCTAAGAGGAAATACAAAAAAATATGCAAGGCCTGGACACAAACAGCTTTAGTATGGTACAGCATTTAAATCAATCTGATTTCAAGGCAGTTATGTAACCTGATCTTATGAATTCATTGTGACCTCAAATACTTAACTTTTGCTAGGTCATGACCAACATTTCTGTATTAATGGTGGAACCATCAATTGCCTATTAAAAATATTTCAGATCTCAGTGGCAGATTTGAAATTGCAACTGAGTTAATGGTACCTAATCTCTCCAAGGCACTGCAGCAGCCAAAACGTGAGAGGAAGAATATACCTACCTCCATGGCTAAGGAAGTACTAGCACTAAAAAAGACCACATGCTCAAATAAATGTGCAACAGCTTGGGAATAGATGAGCAATTAGATGCTAAAGATGTGGAATTTTACACACACACACACACACACACACACACACACACACACGTAACTGTAAAAGACTCCTTAGAGTTGATAAACACAAAACTGAAGACATGTGTATTGTGAAAGACTGTACCCTAGGACATAATGTAGGGGTTTTTTTTAGTTTTGATTTCTCCTAGGTGCTGAATAGGCATAACTACAACCATGCTCTAAAAATACCCCATCTTAATGCAATAAAGTGAAAAAACTGCATTTTACACACACACACACACACACACACACACACACACATATGGATGCATTTATGCCTTTTTCATCCTATCTGGTACAGTTCTCAGCAGTTGCAATGACTGAGAAGGATGGGAGGATTGATCTAATATTTCCTGAAGGGGATGTTTAGAATAAATACTTTAAATGCTTGTTAATTTTTTAGATAAAGCAACATCTTTTAAATTTTTGTATATGTGTGTGTCTACAAATGCACTGTGTGAGGGTCTGTGTGTGTACCGGGGGAAGGATTCTAAAGCCATATTCTGCTCATCCTCTAACAAAAAAAAAGTGCATGAATAAAATACCATTTTCTTTCCACTCCTGATGCATATTTAATATTGTTTTGACTCAGAGAAATGTAACCCAGCCTCTTCTGTGGCTGTTTAGCTGTGTTTGTAATTAGTGAAAACAGATTATTAATTTCAGTATGGAATATTTTTCTCAGTCAGCCAAGTTGTTCACTTGGCAGAGAAAAGCAGTAATTCGTTAAAGAACAAAAAACAAAGCCCAGGCTTGTGGGGTGGTCGGAGGGCAGGGGAATAAAGTTAGCACCGTGTCCCACCTCAATTTGTTTCAAGACTGCAACCGAAAACAGCTTAGTTACAGCTCTTCAGCCAGACCTCCATTGCCTTAATTGCAAATATGCAAATTCAAGTTAAGCTTTCCTTGCACTGTGAAGAAATGTCTCATGGGAGAAGTTCCATCCAGACTGCACTGGAACCTTGGAAACATTGTCATAAAAAGAAATATTTGCTTCTGAGTAGTATCCACCATATATTAATTACAAAAGGAATGAAATCCTGTGCACACCTACTCTGAAGTAAACCCTGGTGCATTAGAATACAGGTAGTCCTTGCTTGGTGTCACAAGTGGGACTAGGAACTCTGTGGCTAAGCACTGTGGCTTCTAAGTCAAAAATCTTATGACTTCAGAAAGAAATAACAAAAACTTAATACATTCTATGACAGGACAGAGTGTAACATAAGGTAATACTAATAGTAGTGTTGTAGCTAGGGAAGTTGAATCATGTCCACTTTTGTTTTTAAATGTACATTTAATAAAATTTTCTAAAAAAAAAAAGAGACAGGACTTCCGGGTGGCAAGGCTCCGTTGATGGCGGTCATTTCTGACCGTCAGCCCTGTTGTTCTGTTCAAATCGCGAAAGCAGCGACAATCAGCTGCTTTGCGGTTTGGGAACCCGCCTCCTTGGGAAAAGAGGGGAGGGTGAGTATTCAGGTAGAGGTCGAGCTCCCCTAGACCCCCTGATTTATTGATCTGGGGGTTGAAGGGTGAGAGCTCTCTCGAAGCCTGAATTAACTCCGGACTCGGGGACTCCTCTGTTCTGTACCAGCCTGCTACTGGCCCTGCAGAAAAGGCAGGGACAACCCCTTTACAAATGGCAAGAGGCTGGAATTAAGCCTGCCAAATTTATTAACATAAAACAGAGCAAAACAAGACACCAACCATGAAACAGGAGCTATGAAACAGGAACTATTCAAGCGGTTGCCTTCAGCAAACCAGCCCTCCCACGCATTCCCCTTTTATACAGTTCAGGGCGTGGCTTCTCTCTGCCTCCTTCCGAGGTGCCCCATTGCCTTCCTCTGTTTACTCCTGATTGACTGCCTCCTGCGTCGGGCGTCCTTGAACAGGGCCAGCTGTGGGTCATCTTCATTCACGCTGTCAGGCTCACACAGCTGGGTCTCCATCGTGACCAGGTGGGAGGGGCCTGGCTGAGGGCTCTCATCAGCAAGCTCTCCAACCCCCTCAGCAAGCTCTTCAACACCCCCCTCCTCCTCTGAGTCATCCGACCCAACTGCCGAACCCACAGGCTGACCCTGAATCACAACATCCTCTGTTTCAAGGCTTTGAAACAGAGCAGGACACTGCAACCATCCCTGTACTCAATTTTATATTTTGGATTACTTGGACGCAGGCAGAGCTGAACAGAACTTTGAAACAGCAAGTATATGATCTTTAACTCTGGTATACTGTAACTTAAAAGAAAGGGAGGAAGATGGCGCCGATGAATTTTTAGAGAAAGCGGAAAGATCTAAGGAATAACAAAAGTAAAATAAAAGATTAAGGAGGAAGACGCAAAGTGGATTTTTAAAGTTGTAAAAGACTTTGTTAAAATTTGGAGTTGCCTAAAAGTAATTTAAAAGACTTGGATATTTCACAGTTATGCTACAAAGTTGCAATTAGGGTGGAAAAGTGAAAGTGTGTAACGAAAATTAATTGGGTGTTAAAATGGCTTCCAAACCACCTAGAGTTCCTGTTTCTTAAAGTGTGGGGGCATCGCCTGTTCAACAAGCTGGAATTCAGTCTTTGGTGCCACCCCCGCAGCTGCTGCACCTGTATTGACTTTAAAAGATTTACAAGATGTTTTACAAGATGCTTTAAAACTTCAATCTGAACAAATATCTGAGCAAGTGGCAGAACGTATTGATGAGAAAAATAAGGAAATACGAAAGGATATTCTGTTGGCGTTTCAGGGGCTCTCAGGTTGTATTGAGAGTCTGGATGAACGTGTGGAAGAAGTGAATCAAAATAATTTGATGTTGGAGGCTAAAATGTGTGAAGCTGAGAATAAAATGGATAAAATTGATGATGCGGTGGTAATGATACAATACAGAGATATGGAGTTTGCCCTGAGGATAAGAGGTCTAAAAGAAAATCCACAGGAAAATCTGGAAGAGATGTTGGTGGATGCTCTGGCGCCTATTTTGGGATTTCAACCAGAAGATTTTATATTGGAGATAGATAAAATATTCCGTGTTAATTCTTGGATTGCTAGGCAAAGGAAATTGCCAAGAGATGTGGTTGTGCATTTTACAAAGAGAAAGATCAGAAATGCGATTATTCAAGCTTTTTATAATAGATTTAAAGTGGCTGATCAAGAGGTTTTGATTCTGAAAGAAATTCCCCCAAGAATTTTAAGAAAAAGGAAAGATTTTGGTTTTTTGGCAGATGAATTAAAAAGACAACAACTTCAGTTCAGATGGGAAATACCAACTGGGATAGTGGTGAATTATGCTGGTATAAGATATCGTCTTAATACAGTTCTGAAGGCACGAGATTTTTTTTCTAATGTATTGAAAGCAGGCTCACCGCCATCTCCAGAAGTTAAAAGAGGAAAGGAAGAAGGAGTGTGACAGTCACAATCAGAAGGCTTACAGAGAGGTGAAGAAATCACCTCGCTGATTCCAAAAGATTTACAGCAAACTTTGGAAATTGTTCACCCCTTGGTTCTATTAGAAGAATCAGAGACCCAAAGAGTGACACGGGCTGCATCTAGACGTAAGGAACAACAACAACAGCAACAGAAACAGTGTTCTACAATTACAAGTCAAGAATCTACTTCTAGTGAAGCAGTGGGAGGAGCTAGACCAAAGAGGCAGATGCTTGTGGATCTACAAGAAACGCTCCGAAAGCTTCAAGTCGCAAAAGATGGCGACAAAGTTTCTAACCTGGAATGTTAATAGTTTAAATTCACCACAAAAGAGAAAGAAAATATTTCAGTACTTGAAACAATTTTAAAATGATGTTATATGTTTGCAAGAGACGCATATTCGAGTATCTGATCAGAAATATTTGATGAATTCTAGATTGGGCATACAATTTATTGCATCTGCTCCAGAGAAGAAAAATGGTGTAGTTATTTATGTGAAGAAGGACTTAACAGCTAATTTAATTGAACTTTTATAAAATGTTTTATAGATGGCATTTAGATCCAAAAAAATTATCATGTATGTATCCAAATTATCAGCCTAAATGTTGGAGGTGTGGTTGTGATGATGCAACGTATTATCATGTATGGTGGACTTGTAAAAAAGTTAAAGTTTTTTGGTTTACAATTTGGTGGAATATGCAGAAGATATTTAAGAAAAAGATAAGGTTTTCTCCACAATTATTTTTGCTGGATATTATTAATGATTGTACTGTCATAGGAACAAAATTGATGTTGAATTTAATAACGGCAGCAAGACTTTTGGTAGCACAATATTGGAAGAAGGAGGATCTGCCTACTATAGAAGACTGGACTTTAAAAGTTTCGAACTTGGCAGAAATGGCAAAAATTTCAGCATATTTGAAAGAACATTCGCAACAAAGATACATTTCGGAATGGAGAAGATGGATTGATTATATTCAGAATAAATATGGGACTAAAAAGTTTCATTTAGCATATAAATGAGTATTATAATCATAAGCTGTATTATTAGTTATGTTTAAGGGGAGTTAAAGTGCGATAAGTTTTGAATTGTAATTATAGTTAGCATATTTTAGTTTAAGCTTGTTAGAGGTAATACCCTGTATTCAGCTCTGGGAAGTAGGGGTGGGAGGGGGTGGGAGGGGGAATTGGGTGGGGGTGGGGGGGAAGGGGTTTATGTTTAAAATGTATTGTAAAATGTATTCAATAAAAAAAAATTTCTAAAAAAAAATCTTATGACTTCACTTCCCATTCAGTTGTTAAGTGAGTCACCATAGTCTTTAAGCAAAACATCATGTAACTTATAATTTTACTTCCGCACTGTCCATTAACTCTGTTTGACACAAACTGATTGGGAAGCATGCAAATGGCAATCATGGGATCAGGGATGCTGTAATGGTCCTAAATGCATGCCAGCTGCAAAATGCCTGAATGATATAATGCAACTGTAGGATGCCAAAATAGTCACACGTGGATAGATCGATCACAAATCTGAGTTTTTTATACTGTTGTAACTTCAAATGGTTGCTAAACAAGGCAGTTGTAATGAGGACTACTTGTACTCGACTGATGAGACCCAGCTTCATGTCCTCACTGGACCAATAAGGTCACTGGGTAACTTGGGCCAGTCACTCTTTCTCAATCCAACCTGCCTAACTAAGTTATTTTTTTTAAGATAGTGTTGCACTTTGAACTCCTCTGATGTCCTCTTATTTCTGTTAGCCATGAGCCTTCCCAAGTTTTGCATTCTTAAAAGAGAGTTCACAAGTATCTGAAAAGCTTAAGGCATCCGTTTTATCCCTTAAAATCATCACAAAACCACAAACTGCAAAGAAAGGAACCAAACATTCTAGATCAGGGGTGTCAAACTGCCAGCCTGCGGGCCGGATGTGTCATAGCAAAACCGCACCCACCTCATTGCCAGCAATGGAAAAAAAGTCACATAGGTCACGACATGTCATGTGACGTTGCAAGTTTGACGTCCCTGTTGTAGATTACCTGACAGCCATAGAAGGCATTCTGGTGAGCTGTCTCTGGATCACATTTGTTGTATGCCTGATATCTTTACAAGATAAGCACCCTGTTTGAGAATTTTAAAAATATATATTTGCCCAAGTAAATATGGAGGCGGGATTATTTTTCCTAGCATTTGTTGCAACTAACTACAGTCTGCTTGTTTTGCACTGTATTCACCTAGTTCTCATAACAAAATCTATCAAAGAGTTTTTGTTTATTACCTAACTTGTTGCAGAACCTGACAGTGATAAGAGGAAGAGATTGGCTTCAGCTGCATTCCATGACTAAGATTAGGCTAGAAGTTGGGTTTCCTTGCTCCTAGCCCAGCACCTTAACCACGACAACACACTGACTGTCAAAGTAAATATGAAAAGGACTGCTCCCCTGAAATCTACACAGAAGTCAGTTGCTTGCTTGCTTGGTTATTTATTTACTTGGAAGACTCTGTTCTGGCCAACTGTGGATGGCTCACAATAATAATAAAAACCAAATATGGTAAAACCTGGTGCCTAGTCAACATCCAATACGTTGAACAGAACAATCTTCAGGCACTAACCTTACCTTTTCCAGTGCCTAGGGCAGGGGCAGGCAACCTCGGCTCTTTTATGACTCATGGACTTCAACTCCCAGAATTCCTGAATTCTGGGAGTTGACGTCCATGAGTCATAAAAGAGCCGAGGTTGCCTACCCCTGGCCTAGGGGAACAACCAATCCTTTACACTTTTCTGGAAAGATAAAAGGGTGAGGGATGCCAAATCTTAAGGGAAAAGTATTCCATTGGACAGGGGCTGCTATGGAAAAGGCATGCTTCCAAAGTCCCACTAGATGACACCATTTAAGGGAAGGGAGCTGGAGCATGCCCATCTTATCTAACCTGATGGGCCAGGCAGGTACCTCATAAAGAGGCAATTGCACAAATAACATGCTGTTGTGTAAGGCTGAGCCTCACTGGAAAGAAAGGGGGGTGGGAGTAGCTGCTCACGCAACAGCAGCATGATATGGGCAAACCGAGAGGTGTCCAATACTGCGCATGCAGGGTTAAAGATGTGCTATTCTACAGTTGTAAAGACCATACAATCCTATCTGAGAATAAAGTCTTTCAAGTTCAGTCTAGCAATTTCTGCCATAATAATTCTGTCTTTCATATAGAACAATCCACTGACAAAAGTGAATTTATAATCAGAGCTCAAGTAATGCATTCCTGCAGATTCCTATTCTTGGTCTCTGCAGAGCTACACTGATTATTTAAACCAACCATGTCCATGTCTCTTTCCTTGAAATAATTTTCCTGGCATTCTTTTCATTTATCTTGGCTGTGTACAATTTAGGCCAGGGGTAGGCAGAATTCCGGCAGGCTCAGGAATTCTGGGAGTTGAAGTCCATGAGTCATAAAAGAGCCAAGGTTGCCTACCCCTGATTTAGGTTTTGCCCTGGTGGCAATTGTGCAAAATAAGTTCTTTTTTCTGGCCAGCTTTCAGACAGGCTGAGTCTTTGGCTTATTGGATGATTCTGTATGGCAAGATACTAGTGGTGATTGACATTTAGCAAGGTCAAGAACAGTTCAGATTGGTGGCATCATAACACATAAAGCCAGGAAGCCTTCATAGGTAAAGGCTATTCCCTTTTTCATTTCAAAAGGAAACTTCCAAGACCTACCATTTACATCACTTTTCTCTAAACTAGGTGTTAGAAAATTCCCAGAATTCTCAGCAGTAAACATGCTATTTGGGGAATTCTGGGAACTGAAACTCACCTTTAAGGAAGGTATTAGATTCTTGGGCTGAGGAAAAAAAATGCCTCTGGGGCCTGAATATGTTGCCTATTTAAAGTATTATGAGAAGACACACTTCAACTCCTATCTCTAAAATTGAGATATAATATAGAGAATAAAACCCTTTGAGCCTACAAAACTCAATACCAATTCTGCTTACAATAATTAATTTAATTGTTTTATATCCAATTCTGCTTTTCCTCCATCAGCTTACACTCCGCCTATTTTCCCAACAACAGACCAGTGGAGACAGTTGGAATGATGGGCAATAAACGGCACGAAGTCATTCAGCGAGCTTTCACGCCTGGAGTCAGGCACAAGCCTGGGCCTCTTCTTACTTTAACACCTTTTTTGGCTCTTTTACAATATGCATTTCTCTGTATATATAATTTAAGCTAATTATCATGTTATACATGTTTATTTAGAAATAGGTGTTACTTATTCAATAGGGCTTACTCCCATGTACATTGGCATAGGACTACAGCCTTAATAGCCTTTTCAGGAGATATTTATAGTCTAAGACAGCTTATAGTGAAATTACACATGGACATATCAAATTAAAAGAAAAAATAGAAATGTATCCTTCATTCATGATTAAATGCCAATAACACAAATGCCCCGTTTGTAATGTTTTATTGCTCTTACAAAAACAAATAATGTACCCAGAGAGAGAAAGAAGATTCAAAATGTTCTATTAATAAGTCTTCTAACTAAATAGGGGCCAAGAAGTGTAACCCCAGATATCCTATGAGACACTGATTAATAGAAAAGTTTAACATGCTGTATTTCAGACAGAATTATAACATCTACCTGGGGCCATGAATTCTGCCAATGATCAATTATGGGCATAAATATACTTATAATGTCAACCACGAATCCTATCTAAATATTCTCAGCTTTAGACAAATCATTAACTCTCCTTTACACTTCACATTCTTTATTGTAGTATTGGCTGTATTGGCTGTATTACAGCACAAAGGCAGCAGTGCATAGGACATGGCTGAGCTGTGAAAGTTGAATGTCTTTATCCAAACTACCATTATGTAGAAGGACTTCCTCCCAACAGCAGGAAGCAATATTCTTGCACTGATTATTAGATAGTTAGCTAAGTAGCTGCCAGAAAAATACATGGAAGAGAAGGTACTTGTTCTAAAACAGACATGTCAAACACAAGGCCCGGGGGCCAGATCCGGCCCGCAAAGTGGTTTCATGCGGCCCGCAAAGCCATCCTGGAAACAGTGAGGGAACGGCCCCCACTGCCTTGGCACTGAGACCCTCCTCCTGCCAGAGACCCTCAGATCCGTCCCATTCCTGCCCAGGCCCTCATAGGCACCCTTGATGCAAACGATGTAGAGCTGGCCATGCCCACTCAGTAGGCCATACGCACTTTAGCCATGCCCACCCAGTAGGCCACACCCACCCAGGCCACACCCACCCGGCCCCCTGAGGGCAACCGCAATGCTGATGCGGCCCTCAATGAAATTGAGTTTGACACCCCTGTTCTAAAATGATGTACTGTTGATATATGATACCAGAAAAATATTCCAGGATATATTGGTTTGTGTGGAAAATGTGAAAAACATGAAGGGTCGTTTTATCATGCATAATGGACTTGTAAAAGAGTTAGAAAAATTTGGGTACTAATACATACAGTCATACAAAGAATTTTAAAGATTAATACACAGCTGAAACTTGTATTTTTTTGGTTGGGACTTGAAGAAACTCCTGGGAAATTGTTTTTTTTTTAGAATGGTTAACGGCAGAAAGGTTATTATATGTACAAAAACAGAAAGATTCTGAATGAACTTGCAAAAATGCAAAACCGACTTGTTTGATTAGGAAGAAGACAAATACATTACAGACTGGAAACTTTATGGACTTTCTGCTGAAAATGGAAAAAATAAACAGATGATTTATGGATTTGATAATTAGAAAGAGAAAAATATACGAAGAAGGAAATTATTATATAACTGTAAAGGGGGAGGATAGATGAAAAATGTCTAACCGCTATAAAGAAAATTGGAAGCCAAACTTTGATGTTTTTTTTCTTTTCTTTCCTCTATTTATGTCTTGTATTCACTTGCTCTGCTTTCTTTATTTTTTTTCTTTTCATTTATAATGTGTCTTGATTTTTATTAGTGTATAAAATCTCTTAATAAAAATAAAAAAGAAGGTATTGTTTCAATTTGGAATGCATTTGCAAATAGAGTAAAATGCACTATGTGTGTTTGTTTTCAGTCTGGTTGGTTGTAGCTTTTTTTAAAAAAAGATTCAATTTGTTAATATTTGTATCCCTAGATAACTGATATCCATTTGCGTTGACGATTACAAGCCTAGCCTTAATATGCTAGTGCATGGGTCTTCAAACTCGGCCCTTTTATGACTCATGGACTTCAACTCCCAGAATTTCTCAGCCAGGCATGCTGGCTGAGGAATTCTGGGAGTTGAAGTCCATGAGTCATAAAAGGGCCGAGTTTGAAGACCCCTGTGCTAGTGTATAATTACTAGCATTACAGACATAATAATGGCTTCCTACAGGTAGTCCGCTACATACAACCACAATTGAGCCCAAAATTTATGTTGCTAAGTGAGAAATTTGTTAAGTGAGTTTTGTCCCATTTTACGACTTTTCTTTCCACATTAAGTGAATCACTCCAGTTATTAAATTAGTAACAAGGTTGCTAAGTGAATCTAGTTTCTCCATTGACTTTGCTTGTCAGAAGGTTGCAAAAGGTGATCACATGACCCTGGGACACTGCAACCATCATAAAGTCAGTGAGTCAGTTGTTAAGCATCCGAATGTAAGTCACATGACCATGGGGATGCTGGTCATAAGTGTGAAAAGTGGTCATAAGTTACTTTTTTCAGTGCTGTTGTGAACGGTCACTAAGCAAACTTGTAAGTTGAGGACTACCTGTATTCAGGATATTAGCATTTTATTCTTTTTATTGAACTTCAATATCACTAACTCCTTTCAATCCATATCTCTATTCTGAGAAAATACTTCATATTTGTTGACTTTTTGTTCAAAGGTGAAACTGTTTATTTTCCATCCTAATGCCTATGCAGATGTAAGAACCAAAATTGTCAGGACTGTAAAAAGTCAGAATTAAGTAATATACTGTATGTCTGTTATAGCATATAACTTTCCTGTGAAATGATTATCCCCTTCTTATGCTGAGAAAAGATCAAGTATACTGCCTATGTTGCCTCCTTAAGTCCAGATAAAGACAAACTATCTACCGTAGCTTGTTTGCCTCCCAGAACTGTAGTCATTCTCAAGCAGGATATTAATATCTGGCTTCATGGTCGGTGTCTGGAAGACTTTTTATAATAAAACCGCTAGGAACTTTATACATTTCAAGGGTATATATTTATGATGGCATACATGGACAATCTAGTTGATCAGATTACATTAAAAAGTATTGAAACTGGAACATAAGATTGTAAGTTATTCTTTCAAAGGACTCTGTTCAGTCCTACCTAGTTCATCTATCCAAGAAGCTGCTTTAATAAAGGTTAACTCCTAGGCACCTCTAGCTGCCATGAAAATTCTCTCTCTTCTGCTGCCCACATACTTTATATCAGTCCTAGCAAAAGAAAGAAAGCTCACCTCACTAGTTCTAGATCAGTCCTAAAAATGAAATTTTGCTCTCAATACCTATAGGCTGCTCAGTACAAACCCTCTCCTATTACCGGTACTTAAATCCAGGAACAATATTTCAAGCAAGGATAACACAGGCCTACACAACTTAAAGATCAGACATAGAACAAAGAACAAAAAATGTAAGAGCAGCTTATCCGATATTTTAAAGACAACATTGCTAGAAATAGAGAACATTTATGGGTTAAGCCACTTCTAGCCATCTTCCTCCAATCTGTTGCAGAGTCATAGGATAGCAAAGGAAATGGCTTGGGATTCTCCTGTGGGTGATGGCAGCCCCACCTCTATTCTGCTCAGTTCTGGCCCATGAAGATGAAGGAAGAGTCTCCGAGAATGAGACATGGTATATATAGTATGGCCTCTGAAATTCCTTGCTTGTTTCCAGAGACCGAAGACCGGATGCATCAGACCTCACCATCCTTCGTTTGTTTCTCTTGCAGCTCTAACAACGGAAACTGTCCTTCCACAACAAACCTGGCTGTCTTGGTTTTGAATGGCAACTCACAGGAACCAGTCTCTCCCTCCCATTTCCAGTCCATCAGCCAATAAACCAAGACACAGCTATAACCAATCAGTTTTCAAATCGTCTGTTCCAAGCTTTAAATAGATCAGGAGGATTACTGGCTTCCAAAGCAAAACAAATGGGAGACAGCAGCTAATATATGATGACTGAAATAATTTCCATCAAAGTCACATGATGGACAGGAAGGCTTGTCCTGTACATGTATCTCAGTGGTTAAAGAAGATGGACTCCGTTCCCAACTGTGTTGTCTAGGAATTATGGGCATTTATATCTAACCCTGGGCATGTAATAATAATAATAATAGTAGTAGTAGTAGTAGTAGTAGTAGTAGTAAAGTTGGAAGGGACCTTGGAGGTCATCTAGTCCAACCCCCTACTCAGGCAGGAAACCCTATACCATTTCAGACAAATGGCTGTCCAGTCTCTTACAAGATTTCCAGTGTTGGAGCATTCACAGCTTCTGGAGACAGGTTGTTCCACTGGTTAATTGTTCTAACTGTCAGGAAGTTTCTCCTTAGTTCTAGGTTGCTTCTCTCCTTGACTAGTTTCCATCCATTGCTTCTTGTCCTGCCTTCGGGTGCTTTGGAGAATAGCTTGACTCCCTCTTCTTTGTGGCAGCCCCTGAGATATTGGAACACTGCTATCATGTCACCCCTCACCCTTCTCTTCATTAAACTAGACATACCCAATTCCAGCAGCCGTTCCTTATATGTTTTGGCCTCAGGTCCCCTGGCGTAAATAAGACACAGAGATTCCTAATTTAAACATTAGAACAATCTTGACCAATCAGAGATCTTGAGGCAAAGAGGCTTCTTTATCCAGAAATAAGAATGTGCTAGCTTGAGGTAGACAACATACATTAATTGGAGGAGAAGCAGGTGAGGCAGGTATATGTAGTAAAAATGTCTATGTATTACATATAAAGGGGCACATTCAAAAAGAAATTATGAATACTCAGTGATATATATGAAAATAAATAGATATTAGATATCAGATTGGGTGGTAGGATCAGATAAATAGTCAAAATACAAAAAATCTGAATTCTGACACAACTCTCAATCCCTTTGACATTAAAACTGTACGCCATTCATCATTTTTCCTTCAGATATACCAAAATTGCAAGACACATATTTACCACAAACTTCACTACTCCATTGCTAAGCACTTGGAGGGACCATACTGGTGAAGGCTTCCTACAAAGAACTTTTAAACAGGAACCACACAAGCTCTTTGATTCCTGAATGACTCCCAGTGGGAGCAACCTCTTCCAAGAATGACTGGATCTCTGCCCAGCAAATCCTTGGGGCATGCTTCACATTTGGCAGACCAGGTCTAATCATGCTCACCCCAGGAACTCACCCCTGTTCCTGATCAACTCCCACTGAGAAGTTTCGGGGGGGGGGGGAAACCCTACTGGATGTTTCTAGAGAGTCTGGCCTTGATGGCCCAGGAGGTGACCCAGCCCAGTGGGTGAAAAACGTGTTCCAGCACAGCAGCAACAGCTCACTTGCTTGGTGTGCTTACCTCCATTTTGTTCTCCGGTTCTGGAACCAGGTCTTGACTTGGGCATCAGTCATTTTCAGAGCCTTGGCTAAAGCCGCCCTCTCAGCTGAGGCCAGGTACTTCTGTCGGTGGAAGCGTTTTTCCAGTTCACAGATCTGCAGACGGGTGAAAGAGGTGCGTGGTTTCTTCTTCTTGGGGGGCGTCCGGTTCTGATAGGGGTGACCTATACGGCGTGTTACAGTGAACGGTGAGAGGGCCACTGGAGGGGGAGACAGGGCGGGCAGGGAGGGGCAAAGAAGCAAGCGGTGACATGATCAGGAAGGACTGCACAGAGCAGCAGCAGAGGAGAGACAGAAAGACACACTCCAAGAGTCAAACAGAGAAATAGGAAGGCACAGAGAAGGCTTGGTCACAGGGCTCACAATCTCCTCCTTGCTTTTTCAAGAACAAATCTCTGTTTAGGAACCCTCCAATATTTCCCTATTCATGTGCTGCTGTGGAGGAGCTTTCCCATGTCCCCAGGTGGATCCCAATATGGAGGCACCAGACTCTCTGCAAGAAGCGAGCTCTCTGGCAGAGCAGTACATGAAGGGTATATATGAAGTGGGCAGGGGACTGGAATGGGGCGGGGAAAAATCCTTGTTTGGAGCACCAAATCTACCTTGCAAACTAGGAGCAGGGTGACTGAAACTGTGGACATTTATAGCCCTATCCCCTGAATGTTATCTGGGAGAAACTACGTAAAAAGAAAGCTTCAAACTGCTGCAGCCTGAATAAGAGCATTACTGAACCACTGTTATTTAAGACTTTGGAACAAAAGAGAGCTTGAAACCCTAACCCTATAAAAATCCAAATCTGGGATTCCAACTCACCCCACTTTTTGTTGTTTTGACAACCTTTTTAAAATTATGAATTTTCATATCCATGGGTAGTTATGTAACCATCAAAGTACATTTTGATTTTTCATTTTTGTGGGTTTTTTATTTTTTTGAAGATTGTTTTTACTGCAGTCCATAACCCTGGTTAAAGTTAGTGCTCTCAGAAAAATTGACAGGAGTTAATTCAAAATAAATCTAACTAAACAGGCAGTTCTTTCTGAAGTTTGAGCCATTCTCTCTCTAGATAAAAAGGTATGTATTATTTAGCCTGTAAATCACAATACACTTCATATGAACGAAAACTGCTTTTTAAATATTGGGATTATGTCTAAGTAAATACACATTAGATTGACTCCGATGTTAAAGATGAGCCCACTTTGTTCAGAATTAAGTGCTACTGAACTCAATGGAACTGTACATCACATAACTCGGCTTGCAATTACAGTGGGCACAATTATTTGTAAATGTGTGTGCAACTGGATGAATCTGTCCCTCTCTCATTAAAATCTGTTTTTGGTATTTGATTTATTCATAAATGTCCACGCAATTACCAACTGAAATAATGCTTATGGAAATATATATATTGCTATTTGTTTATAACCTTAAATGTATTTGCCTCCCAACCTCACTCACTTGAACTCATTCCCAAGAAATGTCAAGAGTAAATCACAAAGCTAAGGAAAATATTTTAACTCATAAAGCTAAGGAAAATGTTAATGAAGGAAGGAGGTAAAAGAACCAGCACAGGAATGCTTTCCAAGAATTATTCTAGGCATAATTGCTCTGTTACTTTGACATTCTTTGGAAATCCTTCATTTATGGCTTTAATTTTAAATCTAGGAAATGTGACCTGTTATAAATGTTGTACCATTGTTGGACTGAAACTATCAGGATAATTATAGTGTACACCACAATTGTAGTGTTTTGTTTTAGATCGCTTTACATGATTCTACACGAGGAAATTATTTTTACAGTATTAGGTCCTTTGGGCCTTAAATTTTCCCCTCTTTCAATTAAAGAAAGCTCCTTTTAAATTTCTCTAAGAATATGCTGCATGTTATATTTCATTTGTGACAGCTATAATTAACAAACCTATTTTCCAAAATCTTCCTAGCTTAAGTAGATGTTTACAGTTCTATCATGGACGCAAAAGTCACCAACAACAGCAACAAAAAGAAATCTGATTTAAGACTCTCTTGCAGACATTTTATTTTGGTCCGATGTATTTTGTCTAATGGTATCTACCTGTACCTTCTCTCTAAGGGGAAGCGTTAGCTGGAAAGAGGCTAACCAGAGAGGCATAGAAAAGTTTAGCTGGGAAGTGGGAGAAGAAATAGAAGGAAGGTGAGAATATTGTTTAAAATGGAATCACTGCAATCTATCTCCAGCTCTCCTGGATACCTGATTGTTTGCATCTCGTTTAGTGGCAGCGGATCTATTTAAGAATACAGCAAATAATCCCCAAACTGAAATTGGCGACTTTGGGTTAATTTACCGGCAACACCCGTTATCTCACCTGAGATGTCCCTTAGCTCGCCTGATCTGGGTACTTGTGCTTCCCGTAATGTTCAGCAGTCTCCCAAACCGAACAAGGAACGGAGGGGCATTCTATGAACCTTGTTCGGCGGTGCCGAGGCTGATTTTGCCACAAATAGCCCTAGCAGCTCCGCGCAGCCTTCGCTCTCCACGCCAATACGGCTCGCATTTTCCCAGCGTAGGCCCTCGACAGAAGGACGGCGGGAAAGTAAAAAAAAAAAAAAGGCCAAGGTTAGGCCTCTGTACCGAGAAGAAAATCTGTTCTTTCCGAAGAACGAATTGAGACTCGGGATAAAAATTCTCTTAAAAAAATATCTAAAGCCCGATGAGGACGGGCCGGAAGATGATTTGTTCCGAACTAAAACGAGCCAGCCTCTTTTGTAGCAGCCCCCTCGGCAGGGAGAAGAACCAGGAGAGGCCTTTTCGGGCGGCAAGGCCCTAGCCGCATCTGCGCCATTGAGAGTGGAAACGTCGAAAGACAAATTCTAGTCCGGCCTTGCTAATCGGCGGCGAAGGCGATGCAATCCAGCAGGTCTAGAGACACCCCCCCCCCCGCAATCTGGCGGCGGCCAGGCAAAAATAAATAAAGCGCCCGCCTGGGTCGTCTCGTCTTCGGGTTAAGCCGCTTCAAGACATTGCCCGCGATGCCGAAAAGCGCTGGTATCCCTTCTCCCCAGCTTCCGCTGCTGTTTACGATTTCTCTCCGCCATTCAAGTGAAAGCAACCAACTCCCATAGAAACTGAGGCGTGGCGGGCAATTCAAAACTCAGCGCAACCAGGATTACGGGCCTCTTTGCGCGGACCGGGGCGCGGATGCCTAGAAACTGAAGGGAAATTTTCCTCCTTCCTGGCCGCGTCTAGTCCGAAATTGGCTCCACTCGTTCAGTGGTAATGACTCCCGGTTGGATCTACAATTACAGGCCGGGAGTTGCTGCCATTGAACTCCGTGGAGATCCCTTCAGAGCAGAGCGTCAAAGGGCAAAATCGCGCCGCGACAGCCTCGATCATCTCATCCGTCTTGCTGGGGACATCGCAGCAACCATTACTCTAATCTGCATGCAATAATTTGTCGGCCCGGCTGGAAGCCAGGTAAAGGGCTAGCTCTGGGGAGGTCGTAGCCTGCTCCGAAGCGGCAGATAATGGGGCCTTTATTGATGAAGGTCGGAGCTCGCTGTTTAAATTAAAATTGAAATATAATTACCATTATTGTTTGTGGCATCCTGGTTGGAGGGGGGGGGATGAGCGTAAATCTGGGCGATTCGGAAAGCATTGGCTTGCTAAAATTTATCTTCCAATAGATCTGCCATTAAACGATGAATTGACATTTTTCTCTCTTCTCTCCCTCCCCTTTTTAAGGCACGTCGAATAATGTAGGTGCCAATTTATGGGTCACACATGCCCCATACTTCTAGGAAAAGATGAACCTGGCCGGTGGGGTGGGGTGGGGTGGGGGGAAGGGCATGAGTTTCTTGGACTCAACTATACATCATCTTGGGCCACTTTCCCCTTCAGCGCTACCAGTATATTTCTGTACTGTCTGAAAGATACATTTCTTTTAAATGTTTATTTTTATCCGTATTCCCACGCTCCATAATTTATAACAATAATTGTGAGGGATGCACACAAGTACGCAGAATAAACTTGATCAGGAAACATGTAGACAGAGGCATTATTTGTTCAATGTATGATTCATAAGTTTTGAAAATTCTAGTTATGGTACATTTTTAAAACCTAGTTATTTTTCAACTATATATTTATATACTACAAAAGTTGGTGAACTATATATATGAAATCGTTTGATAACTCTATGTATGTGTACGTAAATATATGTAAACATACATACACATAAAAATATACAGAGATAATGATGTTGTGGATGATAGTGGTGGCTATAGGGTTATTATAGTATTTATAGTATGGATTCTTGCTATATCTGTAATGTTCATAAGAGATGCGTTACCATAGGTGGACGTGTTTTACTAGCGGAATTGAGGTGGGCAAATATATATCTATTCTTGAACGAAGTATAGAAAATTGGAAAATAACCTACAATGCGGGGAACCTGGCTGAAATAAAATTTAATTTTAAAACGTTGAAAGAACCTGCTTAACCCAAGGTAAAATGGAATGTTTAAATGTTTCTAAAAGGTTGCATAAAGGCTAGGCAACGAGATTATTTGCTCGCCGTTTGAGCTTCTGAGAGAAGCGGTGAGAGTTTCAGAAGGTGGTACGGAATCTCTTCCGTGGAAGTTCTAATCAGTGTGAAAACTCGTACTAACTATGCTATAAAATATCGTTAATTTAATAAGGTGAATCAAGCCGCCGTGAAAATTATTAGGAAACGCTTGCTACTTGACGTGTGTAGCCTTCTGAATATCTGGCATCGCTGCACTTTCGGGCCATACCGCTAAGGCACATCCGTCAACGTTGTTTATAAATCAAACCAATCGATTCAATTAAAGCGGTTGCAAATCGAATCCGAGCACGCCCGGGATCCTCTCGCTGGAGGGCAGGAGAGGGAGGCTATACAGCGAACTGACTTGCGGAGGCGGGAGCAGGGAAGGCAGCGGGGGCAGCGCTGGAAGGCGCCGGCAACTCGCGCGGGACAGAAAGAGCCCCGGAGCGTCTAACTCACCCGTGAAGCGGTCCTTGGTGTAGCGCCTGTTGCTCTCCATCCAGGGGAAGGTCAGCCCCGTCAGGTTGTTCACGGTGGGCACGGCCGTGGGGAGTGGCTGGGGGACGCCGCCGGCCACGGGTCTGTGTGCCGGCACCCGGATCACGCCTCCGGCCGCGTTGAGGTTATTTCCATTCATGGCCCCGACCCCGACGTTGAGGTTGTAGGAGCCCGCCAGCGAAGCCATGCTGCAGGCGCCGCCGTTACCGTAGCCCCCGGCGGAGGAAGACCCTCCACCGCCGGGGGCCGAGCCGTAGTGGCCACTCATGGGGTTGTAGGCGCTGCTCACCACGCATCCTCCCAGGCCGTAGTCCGCTGCGTCCTGCAGCCGCGCGTTGGAGATCATGCAGCTGCCTTGGTCCGGGTTGTTCAGGATCTGGTCGATTCCAAAGCTAATGGGCTCGGCGTGGCTTGGGTGGAGGTGGTGCGCCCCTAAGTGATCCATGCCGGGCCGAGAGCCACCCCAAAGAGGGCGACTTCCCCCCCTCCTCCGCCGCCACCGCCACCACCTCCTCCTCCTCCTCCTCCTCCGGATTCAAAGCTAGAGATTTTTTAAAAATACGCGCAGCTTTTCTGGTCTCGCTTCACTTACTCCCGAAGAGGTAAAAGACGGCCGGAAGCGGAGGAAGGAAAAGCGGGGGGAGGAGGAGGAGGAGGAGGAGGGAGGGTGAGGAGGGGGAACATGCGCGCCCGTGGGCTCCCTCTCTCGCCTCTTTCCGAGGGCATCAATCACGTTGGCCCAAAGCCTGGCGCTGCTAGGCCTGCTGCCCCATTGGTGGAGCCCCGAGAAGCGAGGAGGGAGAGAAAGAGACGGAAGCCAAGCAGCTTCTCCCAGCAAAAAACTAACCGGGAGCCTGGCAGTAGCAAATCAGCCGACCACGCGCGGAAAGCAAGGGGCGGGTGGGCAGTGAAAGTGCAAGGCTCTCGGTCCTCTGTTCTAATTCCCCGCGGAAACTGTTGCCTCCGAAGCGTTTGCTCCGCTGTTTTGAACCTTTGAGCGCCACGTGTGTTCGCTCCTATTAAAAAAACAAAAAAGAATTCCCTCGTCATAGCTGTTGTCTTGCACCTTCCCTCTTTCCCCTGTCTTCTTCCTTTCCTTTCCTTTCCTTTCCTTTCCTTTCCTTTCCTTTCCTTTCCTTTCCTTTCTTTTCCTTTTTTTTCTTTTCGACCCACACAAAGTAGGGGAAATTCTTAAGTCTAAAAGATCATAATCATCATCCCTGGACTTAATTTGGGCCAGAACCGCTTATCATTAAGTGTCCTCAATACCGGGCAAGAGTAGCGTGCGAGAGTAGTGTGAGCCTTCAAGTTACTGTTGACTCCTGGCTGCTGCCTAGACTCTAGTCTCTGCAGAGTAGAGAACCATTTTCTTTTAATTGATTGAGTCTTTCCAAAGCATATATTTTCGGAAAGTTTTCGGGATAAATTTCTATAGAAATCGGTATGCTTTAAACATCTCAGCACTTTTTGCCCTAACCTCATTCACTAAAGCCCCACTTTTAGATAAAAGAAAAAGGAGAAAATACCCACTTAATATTTTGGCTCTTTGGAAGGGAGGAAATCGAAATATAAAAATATTAAGGATGCATGTTGGAAGAAATTTCACAACGTTGCGTTGACCATAAGAAGTAACACATTGAATGGTTTTTCTGTACAAAAATGAAATGGCCCAAAAGATGACTACTACTGCTTATAATCCTCATCCTCATCCGCAAGATTGTACAGTGGGGGGGGGGAACAGAGAGACAAGAGGAAAACATATTTGGTAGCCATCTCCTATTTACCTAGTTCTATCAATTTTTTTCTGATCTGATTAGGAGAAGTTTGTGTGTCTGTCTACTCAGAGGCACAGAATACAAACTCTTCATTAATGGCCCCACCTAATTGCTGCATATGACTATGTGTTAAGTGTGGAAGTAAAAATTTCAGCAAGGGTGAGGTGGATCATCTCCAGAAGTTACTCAGTTCTTAGTTGTCTCTGTATCTGGTCCCCTCTCCCTGATAACAGGTCCAAAAGATGGAAAATCCAGGAAAATCTTTTTGGTTTCCTTTGGAATCAGGAAAAAGAAACCCTCTCAGACATTTGGGGCTGGCTGCAGATTCCGGAATCCTCCCTTACCTCCATCCTTCTTCCATTTTGCAAACAACGTAGGCCCTCAGCATTTGCTATCCGAGCCCCCTCTGCTTATTAGCTGCGTGCAGTTCTATTAATAGGCAGTGCTTTCCATGGAGAGGGATGGGAGTGAGCCCTAAGGTGGACTCCCAGCCTGAATGGTTTGTGTGGGGAGGCAAGACTTATTCTACAGCTCTTGAAAGAAGCAGAAGATGCTCATGGGAAAGGGGGGGGGAACTAGAAAGCAGGTGGGAGGAGGAGCTGGGCCTTGGTGTTCACTTTCCTAGTTGCTTCACTACAATCAATGTGCAGTTTCTTTCAATCTGTGGTAAGTTGTGCTGGAGGCAGAAAAGAATAAAGTCAAGGGCAAATGAAGATCCTTGGTACAAATTATTGATACAATAATTATCAAGGCTCTTCTGAAAGTGTTTCCAATATTAAGAGTAAATTAGAATCCTCATCTCCCAGAGCTGGGAATCTACACTATTTAATGGTGCTGCCCCTTCTACAATCAATCCCTCATACAATGTTCTTTAAGAAACCTGGGGAAACAATTTGCATTTTAATGTTAATTCTAGGTTAAAAGCATTTAAAATAGTAGCCAGGAGGATCCTTTCCTTTAGCTCTGATGGAAATTGGGTCTATGTTCAACAGCTGCTATGACTACCAGAAATCATTTGACACTTTGACTTTGCGATGTTCACACACACATCCACACACATCAATTACCCTGACATTTTATATAGATCAAATGATAGATTATCAAACAATTTCAAAATCAACAAAGTAGGTCCTTCCGTAAGTATTCACCTATGTTTGTTCACGTTTCCCCCACCGGTTTCAACCACTCATGAACCTTCAAGTGAGTGAACACAAGCCAAAATTACTGACATTGTAATTTGAAGTGACATATGCATAATATTTACTTTTAAAATGCAGGATGGCAAAGTAGATGTGTTTTATTTTCAAAATCAGTTGAGACATACACAGTATATAGACACTGAAATCATTTTCTTTAGTTGGTTGAGAGAAACCCTTTTTTAGGCTTACTGACTTTCAGGGTTCATAGCAATTTTTTTGCTGGGTGCTGCGTTCATTGCAACCAGAACTCTCTTCCTGTGGCTATTTTTTTTTGTCCCCTCTACTTTTACTTTTGTATATCATAAGGTTGCAGCAGCTTCCTTTTGCATTTGTTTGGAATCTCTTTCCCTTAGGAAATTGGTGGCATGTTTTTGAAATCTATAAATTGGTATGCAACTTCGTGACATTAATTAATTGGTTGGGTGGGTAGGGGAGTTAAGCAGGACAGAAAATTTGGTTAATTTGAATCAAAACATTTTTGACTACATCTTTCTCAATCCTGTAGATCTGTGCCGTGCCTGAATATTGTTTAGAATAACAACAATAGCACTAATTATAATCAAAGCAAGTAAGATGTAATAGAGTTGTCAAAGTAGTTTAAAATGACTAAAAAATACCCTCCAGTTGATCCAAAATTCTATATTCAGAGACATCTGCAATTGCTGGAACCTAATTGGCACCAAATTCCCAAGTGGAGTGGCTCAACTTTAGCACCACTTCAGCAAGAGCAGATCAGACAGAAGGAACAGATTTTACTCGAGCCCAAGAGATTCCTCCATCACTCACGTGGGTTCATTAGTGCCTTTGTAGAACTGTATGTATAAAATTAAAAAGTATTTGTACACTGTGCCTTAGTCTGGAGGAATTTTCACTAACTTTAACAGAGTTTAGACTAGGTTTGATATTGGCAGGATTGGGATTCAACTGTCTGGAAAAACTTCTCATCTTTTCAATCCAACCAATTTTTAAAAACAAGTGATGCCTTCCTCTCCAACTATAATTATGTTACTGTGTTTGTTATGTTTGTTATGGAAATCAAGGACAAAATTCACAATAAATTTAATTCCAAATGTTTCTTCCAAACTAAAACTGAACGCCTTTTTTTGTGGTGATGGTAGTAAAAATACAACTTTCATTGCAAATATATTCCCACGGTTCTCATAGAAAGTCTCACTATTCTTCAGCAGAGTTATCAGTATCAGTATGCTCTTCAATACCATTATATTCTAGTAGCTGTCTGCTTCCAAAACTCTTCTTTTCTGCAGCAACGTTTAAAGCAAACCATAGATACTTCTAAAATGAATACACACACCTGAATTAAATTTTATTTATTTTTTCCTTTTGGGGGGGGGGTAAACGATGTGTTCAGCATTAGTCAGAAGGGGGCAAATGGAGGAAGTTTCAGTTCAACACATCAACACACGAAGTTTTGTTTTGAGTGCATGCTTGCTTGCTCTCAGCTCCTTCCTTCTCCCCATCTTTCTTGCCAAAGAACTTTTGGCTGTCTTAAAATTGACCAGATGCTGCGGTAGTTTCAAGAAATTTCAGATTAAAATGATTTTATAAAACAGTGTGCTACGTCTGCTAAACTAGCATCTGAAGAAGTTTATGGTGGAAAAGATTAAATTCCTTTAATACTCAGAATATCAGAGTGGCACAAGCAAAGCCTTTCTGATTAGAACTGCGGACAGAACAATGTTTTTTCTCTTCTGCAAAACTGGGAGGTGGGGGGGGAAGAAGCATACTGTAAGTTTGAAAAGCATAAAGTAATTGGAAGATCATCTCAGCAACCAGGAGCAAGGCTGAGTGCCATATATAGGACAGTCTTTTGGCACTCAAATAATCTTTCATTATACAATACAACTGTGCCTGTATTTGATATACTTGTGTAAATAATCCCAAATATGACAGCATTTTCTCCTTTGCTGGGAAGATGCCCAGTTTACAAGGGCTGCTTTCATTCCATTTCTATTTCGTCTTCAGTTAAGAACCCAGAAGTGGGAAAAGTTGCTTGGAAAGAGTCTCCCATCTGGACTTTGGGTTTCAAAAGTCTGAAAAACAATGGCTTGAGATCATGAACTCTCTTATTTTTGAAGAATGATTATAGTAGTTCATTTTTCAAACTATTTTGAAACCGGCTAGAGAGCACAGATGGACATAAATCCCTTGCAGTGATTCTTAATAATATTAAAACCACGCACATTTATTTATTCGTTTTCTGCTGTGGAAACATAACTTTTCTATCACTTCTTTTGGTCAGAGAGGTCTGTCCAAGGGCCATGAGTTCAAGGTTCAGTCATTGGCCCAGACTGAAACTTTATAATGCTGTTCACCCAGTAAGTGAGCAAGTGCTCACCCAAAAGAAGGCTCTTCCAAAAGAGTGCCACGGAATTCCGTGGCATTTTCTTCTGAGTACACAAGTTCAGGATGGTGAAGTATCACGCTGCTCCCCAGGATTGGGAAAACACAAGTGGTACAATCCATTGCATATTGGTTTTGTCCTGAACTCTTGCACAGGCACTGTCTTACTAGTTTATAACAGACTTTTTACAGGGGGTATAGATTTTGAACCGGTGCCTCTAAGACTTCTTCCTAAGACCTGTTTCGGAATGCTGCCGCCATCATCATCATCATCATCATCATTATCATCATTATGTATGTATGTATGTATGTATGTATGTATGTATGTATGTATGTATGTGACTTAGGCTACTGCAGCCTCCTCCAACCCCTACCACAGGTACATTCATTGGGCCCAACTACCAGCACTCCTCTTCACCAAGATCAGAGCCAGGGCAGGCTGAGGTGATGGGAATTGGAGTCGAAAACGACTGGAGATCTTCGGGTTGGAGGAAGCTGTTCCTGGACGCCAGAGAGGTGAGCGCCGCCGTCTCCTTGCTTCTCTTTTTCCTCCGGTGGTCCTAGGAAGCTGGCTGGCCACTGTTGCCCGGGGCTCTCCTGCGGCCCAGAGTTCGCCGCGGGCCTCGCTCGTGGCGTTGGGTTTGTCCGGAGCGGAGCGGTTCGCCCGCTTGCTCCCTTCGAGGAAGCCTTTTCCTCCTCTCGCGAGCACTAATTGGGCAAGCGACTGACAGAAGTTAATAACGGCGTAAGAAAAATGTCTCCGAGCCGGTGGCCAAACGAGAAGAGCCTTCTGGAGAATTGATTTAGGGCCCTCGGGGGCCTGGCTTATTTCACTGCAAGCATTAAAGTATTAATATTTTAGATGGGATCCGAGTCTATCTTTTTTATGTCAGGCAATTGACGGACATTAAATTTTAATGAAATGATCTGCTGGCCAGATTTAGAAGGCTCGTCGGCCCAAAGGAACAGAACCATTAGCTCCCCTCCAGGAGGTGGAGGGGAGAGCTTGAAAAAAAAGGGGAGGGGAGAGCTTGAAGAAAGGGGATGTAGCCCTCTCGCTAACAGGTAAATAATTAAAATGAAATGTTCCCCCACCAGGTCGGGAAGATCCTTTAGAGAAGATTCGTGGACGAACTGGGCAGGCCGCGGGAGGACTAAGGAATGAGCGAAGCCAAGACCAGACCGGGTCTAAACGCCGCCTAACTTCCCGGGGCGGCTGGTGGCCGAACGAGCGAAGAGGCTACCGTCCACTTTTCGCTTCAGAGTTATTTTGGAGTGTTTTTAGTCGTTTGTGGGAGATGCTGCGATAAAATCAACAAATAAGGAACCAAAAATTTGGGGAAAGAAGAAGAAATGAGTGGCCAGCGATATCTTTTGGATGAAAATCGCTGAGGAAGAAAATCAATTTAATCCTTCGTCCGAGAAATAGTTGGTCCTGAGGCGACACCTGTATGAAGCGGGCTCCGTTTTTCCTGCAGCATCCTTGGAAGTTCCGACTTGAAGCCATTTCATTACCTGACTCAGAGGAATCCAGTTTTTAGAAGGAAGGATACGAATTTAGACAATGGGTTTAAAATGATCTCCTTCGTGGGCAAATTAGCGGGCAAATTAGCGGTACAATTATATTGCTAAACTGTATAGATCTATCCACTGTATAGTCTGATATGTCGCAGAATTAGTAGACTTTTCAGTTAAAAATGCTGGAAGGATCCATCAGTTAATCAGTGAAGTAATCCAACTGTTCATGGCATTGAATGTGAATTATAAACGTAATTGTAATACATCCGATTTGTCCTTTCTGATGAAAGCCTATGAGCACTTCATCCATAATCTTCCCCTATGTGTGTAAAGGAAACTGTAATTTATGAGTTTGTTTTTCTTTAGTGAAATTGTTTTCTTTAGTGAAATATTCTCAGATATGCAGTGAGTTGAAGTTGTCGAAAATATATGAAAACAAGATAATCATCCTCTTCCCTAGAGGCCTCCGCACTGCTTTCCCTAACTGGACCTACAATCCCGTATTATTGGCCAACATGGCCAAAAATAGGAATGATGGGAACTATAGTGCAATTTATCTACAAGCCATCACTTTGGACAAGATTACTACAGAGATGAATACCTAATTTTAAGTTTTCTAGCTGCACTAGCAGAAAACATCCAATAAGTGCTATGGCTCTGGATCAAAAAATTCGGGGCAGAAAATGTAATGGTGGTGACTAACCATGAACCGGAGTATGGAAGGAAGAGATTCGAGATACATTCTTTTGTGATTGTGAAAATATTTGCGATTCCTTCAGAAAGAATTTAAAATTAGCATTATTCCTCCCTCTCGACGTGCGCTTCATAGATACGTGTATCCCGTGCTTGTGTTATAACAACGCTTCAATTCCCAGTTGGTCCCGGGCCCCCCAAATACAGCCCTTCCCCGCTATAGAATAACAGGCCAGATGGCCTTTGCCTTGCCGCCGCCGCTAAGTGATCGGGAGACGATCTTATTGGGAAGAGCATCTGTTCAGCCCCACTTCCCCCGCCTCTTCACTTAGGACGCGGAGCCCCACCGCCTCTCCTGCTGCCCGCAGCTCTCCTCGGGGTGAGCTCAAGTGTCCCAGGGAACCCAAGCCGCGGCTTCTCAGAAGCTCCGAATAAATATTTGCAAGGCTGTTTTTGTTCGATGTCAGATTCAATTTAAACCAAAGATCGCGCCTAGTCTGCGTCGCCCAATGCACAGATTCCTCCGCCCCCCGAAAGAAGAGGGGTGTGTGTGTGTGTGTGCGTGCGTGTGTGCGTGCGCGCAGAAAGTGGAAAAAGAAGAGGGGGGGAGAAATACCCATTAAGATCCTGCCACGTTGAATTTGTTTTTTTTCCCCCAACTGTACACTTTCCCTATTTTATTCCATAGTTTTCCACTTGTGGCAACTACATTTGTAATTGTTAACACAGTTTGAAGGAGGAGGCTTTTACTACACGTCTCACGTATGCGCTCTTTGGTAATACGGGCTCGCTCCCACGGTAAAAATGTAAATTCTTCCACCTTCTCGATGCTTTTTTAATCGGAGCCAAAAGCTGTGAGTAGTGGATAGAGAAAAGTTAAAATCTTAAGTGTACCGTTAAATACACTGTTTTTACTACGATGAAAACTACGTTAACTTTCGAATTCTTCTAAGTTCTTCTTCAAAACTGCCCTGCTGTCCGGACGTAGCAGCAGGTATGCAGGTTAGCTCCCGCCGTACCAGCTTCCAGACATTTATTTATTTGTTCGTTGGTTGGTTGGTTGGTTTATTTGAAATAAAGTTCCCCTGGGAAGCTGAAGCTGACAAGGGCTCGCTCACTATCGACTCTCCGCCGCTTACCGATTGGCGTGTTTCTGGAAGGGTCGTTCACACGCGGCGTTTAGAGGAATGCCCTGCCGCGCGAGACACAAAAAGGAGGCAAGCAGGCCTCATGCGCCCAAGAGAGGAACCGTCTGCACCGGGGCTAAGGCGTAGGATGGCGGCTGCCCCATATACTCCAGATCGGGGCATTCCCAGCAGGCTCAAAGTCAAGCTTAAGATTCCCCACTCCTTCCGCAGAGCTCCGCTCCTCCGGCTCTACACCGTTAGGCAGGGCGAGAGTGAGGCTGCTGGAAGGTCAGCCAATCGTGAGTTGTGCAGTCACTACAGCGTATTAGGGGAGCGTCGGGAACGGCAGACTTTCTTCCTGCGCACACGGCTGGGGGTTCATCCAAGGACCGTCTAGGGCAGGGGTAGGCAACCTCGGCTCGTTTATGACTCATGGACTTCAACTCCCAGAATTCCTGAGTCAGCTATGCTGACTCAGGAATTCTGGGAGTTGAAGTCCATGAGTCATAAACGAGCCGAGGTTGCCTACCCCTGGTCTAGGGTCCACTCTGCCTTACCCTATATTGCCTTCAGCTTTACCTTTGACCGGTGTACATTCCTGAAACTCCTGAAAAAAGAAAGTCCAGCTGCCTGGGGGGGGGGAAGTAACACCAGCTGCCTGCAATTAGTGCAGGTTCGAGTCCCATCAGGCTCAAGGTTGACTCAGCCTTCCATCCTTCCGAGGTAGGTAAAATGAGGACCCAGATTGTTGGGGGCAATTAAGCTGACTTTGTAAAAACGCCGCTTGGGACTTTGTAAAAACGCCGGTCGGGGCGAAAGCCCTAATAAGCAGGCATATACATAGAACGAAGGCTATTGCTAAAGCACATTGATTTGTGCTTCTTAAGATTGTAAGCCGCCCTGAGTCTTCGGAGAAGGGCGGGATATAAATGGGATTTTTTTTTTTTTTAAAAAAAGCACCTTTGGGACATTCCTGAAACTCCAATCCACTTTATGTACGGTACTTGGGCTGCAGCAGACAAGACTGGCCTAAGAGCAGGACTCGTCTGCTTTCTCTCCTCTTCGCTGTGGCCCAGCGCTGTGCCATCGCCGTCGGGTGCGCTTACTTTTCGCAGGGATTGGACAGCAGAAGTTCAACCGGGTCAGCTTTTTTACAGGTTTTCCTTGACCACGCCTGTTGAACTGTTACGAAGCGCTGCTCTCTGCGGGGCGCCGGTAAAGAGGCAGGGGACCCCTGCGAGAATCCAGCGAGGCTCCCACTCGGCCTTTTCCTCGGCTCTGCGAAAAGAGCCGGCTGCCTTCCCTGCTCTCTGCCGGGATTTCTTCTTCCTGGGGCGCGCCTTGTCTGCAGGTGATCGGATTTCCCCCGCTGCGCCGCCCCCCCCCCCGCTCCCACACCTGCCTAAAGTTCTTCTCAGCTCTTTGGGGAATGTGCCGGCGCCAGCTCCATCATCCAAAGTCCTTGTGGTTTGTTTGGGAGAGCAGGCGCGCTTTTTCGGAAGGCGCTGACGGCTGCTTGGAGAAGGAGAGCCCTTTAATGGCCCTTCCCAAGGGCTGCTGCGTGGAGAGGAGGGGGGTGGGCACGAGTCAAAGAAATACTATTGCTCTTCCACCAAAGAGGCACTCGGGGTTATGTTTGGCGTGGCAGGTTGGCTGCCTCACTCAAACCTCTTTCAGTGTTGCACAGGACTTCCAAGAGTTAATTATTTTATTTCATAGTTTGTATTTTGAATAATACCATTTTCTCTGTGTGGGGGGGGGGGCGGGGGTGGTGGTAAAATAACGACTTGAAGTTTCATTGCGTTAGGAATTCGATTCCTTTAAGTATGATTAGGTTTAGCATAGTGTGTTTTTTTTTTCAAACGTGGGGGAAAAAAGGCAGAGAGTTCAGTTTAGATTTAGATTTTATTAGATTTATATACCGCCCTTTCCCCCCCCCCCCAAGGACTCAGGGCGGTTTACAGGGCATTTTAAAATCACATCAATATAAAATACAAAGTTAAAAGAGAATTAAAAGATTAAATTATCCCTGAAAATAAAACCCCAGTTAAAATTCTCAGCCTGGGTCAGAGAGCTCAAAGAGCCAAGTCTTCAGGTCCCGGCGGAATGAGCGTAGGTTCCCAAAACTGGCTAGTGAATGGGCAAAGGGAAAGTCCATGCAAAGTGAAGTCCATACATCTTATATTTATCAACTTTGAAAACACTGGTCTAATATCACAAGTCTGCTAAAGAGAAATAATAATATTCCCGATCTGAATCTGGTTAGCACTTTGAATATATCAGGTGACCTGATAACAGAATGACAGAGTTGGAAGGGACCTTGGAGGTCATGTAGTCCAAACCCCATGCTCAGGCAGGAAATCCTATACCATTTCAGACAAATGGTTGTACCAATCCCTTTTTAAAAAACCTCCAGTGTTGGAGCACCCGCAACTCCTGGAGGCAAGTTGTTCCACTGATTAATTATTCTAATTTTCAGGAAATTCCTTCTTAGTTCTAGGTTGGTTCTCTCCTTGATTGGTTTCTTGTCTTGCCTTCAGGTACTTTGAAGAATAGGTTGAACCCCCCTTCTTTTTTGTGGCAGCCCCTGAGATATTGGAACACTGCTTTTATGGCACTCCTAGTCCTTCTTTTCATTAAACTAGACATACCCATTTCCTGCAACCGTTCTTCATTTAGTTTAGCCTCCAGTCCCCTATTCATCTTTGTTGCTCTTTTCTGCAGTCTTTCTAGACTCTCAACATCTTTTTTTTTAATCATGATGACCAAAACTGGATGGTGGCACTAAACACTTCATGTGATTCTACAAGTATCCCTCTGTTAATGCAGCCTAGGACTGCATTGGCTTTTTTGGCAGCTGCAGCACACTGCTGGCTCATATTTAAGAGTCCACTTGGACTCCAAGATCCCTCTTGCAGCTACTACTGTTGAGCCTCTTATCACCTATTCTATACCTGTGCATTTGGTTTTTCTTGCCTGAATATAGAACCTTATTTTTCTTACCCTTGAATTTCATTTTGTTAGACAGAGCCCAGTGTTCAAGTCTCTCTGTATATTGAGCCTATCTTCAGAAGTGCTGGCTACTCCTGCCGGCTTGCTGTCATCTCCAAATGTCTATATGAAGGTCCATTAAGGACTACATGTAGGGTACAGTTGGTCAGCCAGTTAAGAATCCATCTGGTGGTGATGCTGCCCAGTTCACATATTTCTATCTTGTCAAATAGTAGGTTGTGGTCTACTTTATCAAATGCCTTACTGAAGTTCAAGTTAACAAGCTCCTCCCTCTGACTCAGTCCCATCTTCCAATTTGCTAATAAGATTAAATTCCTGTGTGGTGCTTTGTAAGATTTACAACAATAGTTATGCATGGGGAGAGCCTTTTTTTAGGTGCATCTTTCACCCTCGTCTTAAAGGTAAAGGTAAAGGTTCCCCCGCACACGCGTGCTAGTCGTTTCCAACTCTAGGGGCCGGTGCTCATCTCCATTTCAAAGCCGAAGAGCCAGCGCTTGTCCGAGGACGTCTCCATGGTCATGTGGCCGGCATGACTAGACGCCAAAGGTGCACGGAACGCTGTTACCTTCCCACCGTAGTGGTCCCTATTTTTCTACTTGCATTTTTACGTGCTTTCGAACTGCTAGGTTGACAAAAGCTGGGACGAGTAACAGGCACTCACTCTGTTACGCGGCACTCGAAATTCGACCCGCCAAACTGCCGACCATCTGATCGACAAGCTCAGCGTCCTAACCCACTGAGCCACCCTCGTCTTAAACATAGGTAAAAGAGTCCTTGCAGATTTTACTCAGCTAGTTATTGCTGAAGGGACGTGGTGGCTCAGTGGGTTAGGATGCTGAGCTTGTCGATCAGAAGGTCGGCAGTTTGGCGGGGTCGAATCCCGAGTGCCGCGTAACAGAGTGAGCGCCTGTTACTCATCCCAGCTTCTGCCAACCTAGCAGTTCGAAAGCATGTAAAATGCAAGTAGAAAAATAGGGACCACTACGGTGGGAAGGTAACAGCGTTCCGTGCACCTTTGGCGTCTAGTCATGCTGGCCACATGACCACGGAGACGTCCTCGGACAAGCGCTGGCTTTTCGGCTTTGAAACGGAGATGAGCACTGGCCCCTAGAGTTGGAAACAACTAGCATGCATGTGCGGGGGAACCTTTACCTTTTAGTTATTGCTGACTGTAGGGGGCAGTGCTTATCTCCATATCAAGGGCAGTTGAACCAGCATTGTCTGAAGATGTTTCCATGGTCATGTGGCCAGCATGACATCACGGAGTGCTGTTACCTTTACCACTGAAATAGTACATATATATCAACTAGCATTTACATGATTTCAAACTGCAACATTGGCAGGAGGTGGAGCTAGAACAGAAGATGACTGTCACATGGCATTCGGGTCCCAAACCTGAGCTGTCACTTTTCCAACCAACAAACCAGCATCTTAGCCATGGAGCCACTGCACTGCCCCTGAGCCATGGTATGCTTAGGAGAGTGCTCACTTTTCGATCCTGCCTTATCTAAGTTTCCTGGGAAAATAAATGGAAAAAATACCATTGAGGGGCAAATCCCCTTAGGGTTGGTGTTAGGGCTCCATGAATTCAGAAAACAAAATAAATATAGACGAAGGATTCATAGTGCATCGGTGTGCTTAGGAGGGCGCTGACTTTTGGAAACTGCAATAAAATAAAAAACATACTGGTAAAATACATGGGAAAATACCATTGCAGGGAAAATCCACTTAGGGTTATAGTTAGGGCTCCATGAATTCAGAGAGCAAAATGGACATGGCCAATGGATTCATAACACATCAATATATTTAGAAAAGTGCTGACTTTTTGAGCCAGCCTTATCTATGTTTCCTGGGAAAATATATAGGAAAACCTCATTGGGCAGGGTTAGAGTTAGGTCTCCATGAATTCAGTGACTAAAATGGATATCGCCAACATGCCTGTAGGCATTTCTATCCTTACAAGGACCCTGACTTAGTTTTTCTAGGAAAACAAATGACAAAATCCTTTGAAGGGCAATTCCATTTAGGATTAGAGCTATGTCTCCATGAATTTTCTCTGCAAAATGAACATCACCAATGTTTCAGGGTAAAATATTTGGGAAAATCACATTAGTGGTGCAAACCCAACTAGGGTTAGGGTTAGGACTCCATGAATTCATAGAGCAAAATGGACATTGCCAACAGATTCACAGTGCATCAATAAGCTTAAGTGGGCACTAACTTTTCCATCCTACCTTATCTAGGTTTCCAGGTAAAATACATGAGAAAATCCCTTTGAGGGGAAAATCCATTTAGGAATAGAGTTAGGTGTCCATGAATTCAGAGAGAAAAATGGATATCGCCAATGCATTTATAGCACATCAGTATCTTTAGGATGGCTCTCACTTTTTGATTCATATTTCCTGGAAAAATACATGGAAAAACCCCTTAGGTGAACAAATCCACTTAGAGTTAGGGTTGCATCTCCATGAGTTCAGAGAGCAAAATGGATATCATCAATAGATTCATAGTATATCAATATTCTTAGGAAGGAACTGACTTTTCTATCCTGCCTTATCTATGTTTCCTGGTAAAATTCATGGGAAAATCCCATTGGATGGCAAATCCATTTAGGGTTAGGGTTTTGTCTTCATGAATTTGTCAGCAAAATCAACAATGCCAATGAATTCATAGCTCATTATGATCTTTAGGAGATTGTTGACTTCCAGCATGCCTTATCTATGTTTCCTGGTAAAATCAAGTTGGCAATGTAAATGACCTTGTAAGAATATTGATGTGCTATAAAATTGTTAGGGATCTCCATTTTACTGTCTGAATTCTTGGAGAGGTAACCCAAACCTTACATGGATTTCCTGCCAAACGGATTATCCCATGTATTTTATCAGGCAACGTTAGATAAGGTAGGTTGGAAAAGTCACTAAGCAGACTGATGTACTATGAATGCGTAGCAAATGTGCATTTTGCTCTCCGAACTCACAGAGACCTAACCCTAACCCTAAGTGGATTTACCCCACAATGGGATTTTCCAGTGTATTTTACCAGAAAAATGAAGATAAGAAATCCAGAAATCCTAAGCATACCCACGTGCTCCAAATCCATCAGCGATGTCCATTTTGCCCCCTGAATTCCTAGAGACTTAACCTTAGCCCTAAGTGGATTTGTCCCCCAATGGGATTTTCCCATGTATTTTACCAGGAAACCTAGATAAGGCAGGCATGAAAAGTCAGCACCCTCCTAAGTGTACCCATACACTGCAAATATGTTGGCAATGTCTATTTTCCTCTCCAAATTCATAGAGTTGTAAACCTAACCCTAAGTGGATTTGACTCCCAAAGGGATTATCCCATGTACTTTTACCAGGAATCATTGATAAGGCAGGCACAACAAGTCTGTGCCCTCCTAAGCATATCCATGCACTCCGAATCCATTGGCAAGGTCCGCTTTTCTCTCCAAATTTATAGAGATCTAACCCTAATCCTAACCCTAACCCTAAATTGAAGCTTAAGCCTAAACCTAAGCCTAACTGTAACTGTAACCATACCTTAACCCAACACTAATCCTAACTGTAAATCTAAGTGAATTTGCCCCCAGTGGGATTTCCCCCTATATTTTACCAGGAATCATTGATAAGACAGGCACAAAAAGTCAGTGCCCTTCAAAGCATACCCATGTGCTTTGAAGCCACTTGCAATGTCCATTTTGCTCTCCAAATTCATGGAGACCTAAATCTAACCCCAAGTTGTTTTTCCCCCAAATGCAATTTTCCCATATATTTTGCCAGAAACCTTGATAAGGCAGGCACAAAAAGTCCGTGCCCTTCTAAGTATACTCAAGTGCTGCCAATCCATTGGCGATGTCCATTTTGCTCTCCAAATTCATGGAGACCTTGTCCTAACCCTAAGTGGATTTGCCACCCAATGGAATTTTTCCATGTTTTTTACCAGGAAACGTAGGTACGCCAGGCACTAAAAGTCAACACCCTCATAAGCATACCCATGCCCTCCGAATCCATTGGCAATGTCCATTTTGCTCCCGGAATTCATACAGCCTTTTTCTTTTAATTGTATGCACTGTAATCAAAGAATAATCCCCAGTGAACACAAGGGAACTCTCTAAGCTTAAAGAGTAAATATATAAGCTACATATATAATTGCTAATCTTAAATTTGAAATAACCACCCATAATGTTCAAATAGAAGAAAAAAATGGAATTAAATACTCTCAATGTGCTGTATCTTGTCAGCATATCTGCTTGTCATTGGCTTTCATTGCTCTTTGATTCTGGTTCTCAGGACTTTAGAGTCTTGAAATTATTGCAATACATAACTTGTTAAGCTGTGAGAAAACTTTTGCATAAAACTTTATTTGTGTAAGTTGTTGTTTCTCTCTAAATTATGGATGTACACTTCCATAATGTATTATTAGGGCCCAGCTTAGCTGATTTTAGAACAATGAAACTCACTGAATGTGTTCACTGAATAAGGATTTGAGTGTTAGACACTTCTGTCACAGAAAGAAAACTAACATGATTGTTGACAACTTTATGCCAGTGTGATTGACCCCTCCTAACAACACAATTATCTCATTGGAGTACACAGCTTTTTAGAATGGCTCAAAACCAAGCTGCATACTGCTTAGTTTATAATGGCCAGGCTTCCAGAGAAACATTTCCTGATTATTATTTATATTTTATCTTCTTATCAAGGAGCAGGAGAGTTTGGATAATCTTTTTATAAAGTCACCACAAGTGTTCTAACCAAATACTGTACATACTTTATGACATGCAACAGTTTTTCTCATTTCTCTGATATATTTTTTTAACAAAAACTGCAAGCATCCTCCAGAGGCTGCAAGTTTCAGTAGAAAAAGCCAAGGAGATTGGTAACAAAGGACAATTTATTCTTCTAGGTAGAAAACTCAGCATAATACCTTCTTGGTAGAACAGAAAAAAGAATGATTGCCCTTTCCTCCGTTGAATATTTCTGAAAGGAAATGGTGTAGAACTGAAAAACAGATAGAGGGGAAACACACATCCTACAATTTTACCACTGAAATATCAGCCTTCAAAAGATGGGTTTTTAAATGTAAAAACATTGTATGAAATATTCCCTTTTTCCTTGGACTTCAAAATAACATACATAATCCTTCATTGTTTTCCCCATCTTAATTAAGCCTGTGAGGTTGGAGGAAGGAAGGAAGGAAGGAAGGAAGGAAGGAAGGAAGGAAGGAAGGAAGGAAGGAAGGAAGGAAGGAGGGAAAGGAAGGAAGGAAGGAAGGAAGGAAGGAAGGAAGGAAGGAAGGAAGGAAGGAAGGAAGGAAGGAAGGAAGGAAGGAATATTGGCTCCAGATACCTGACTGTAGTATGAGTCTGGTGAGTTTGGATCCATTGAACATATTTATGTTATATATAAATTGGTCTTCAGTGGTAAGAAAATGAAATTTAGACTTGCTGATGCTAAGGTTGGTTTTAGATGTACCCATTGCTTTCAACATTTGAAAAAAAATAGCATTTAGGGGAACACATAAGTATATGATCAAAGAGTGTGAAGGCTATCCCAGGATAAGTCAAAACCATAAGAAACAAATTATCAGCAATGAAAGGAGGTCTAGTTTTGCATTATTCTGCAATAATCTCATAATATCAATGAGTAACTGGACTAGTATAAATATATACTCTATTCCTTCATTCAAAAAAAGCTCTAGAGGAGTTGGGTAACAATTTGTAAAAAAAATCTTGAGGGAATCAGATAGAAAAATGCTATGTAGTTGTGGGATGTGTCCGATCCTGCCAGCCTAACTTTGAGCCAGTAATTTTTTCAAATATCAATGCTTTTCTAGTAGAGAAAAAAAATCACAAATATTTTCAATTATTGAAACTAGCTAGCTAGCCAAGGAGTCTGCTCACACACATACATTTTTAAAAAACTTCAAAGAGGAGTTTAGCCAAGTCAGGGACTCCAAGCCTAAAAGCAAAGTATTGAAAATCAGTTTGAAGAAGGAGGCAGAGCAAAAATAGAAATATTCTGATTTGCTTGTTATTCTCATATAGCTCACACAGCATTTAGAAAATGCACTTACTGACCTTTAGAGCATAAATTCCATAGTTGCTATTCATTTGAACAGATCTTTACATTTCCAAAAAATATTTCAGTTTTAATCGCAAGAGTAATAAACTCTAGAAATATAATTCAGAGAGAGAGAAAGAGGGAAGGACGGGGGGAGGAAGATGACAGACAGATGCTTGTCTGATAGACAAAGCACCTGAAGGCAGGACAAGAAGCAATGGATGGAAACTAGTCAAGGAGAGAAGCAACCTAGAACTAAGGAGAAACTTCCTGACAGTTAGAACAACTAACCAGTGGAACAACCTGCCTCCAGAAGTGGTGAATGCTCCAACACTGGAGGTTTTTAAGAAGAGACTGGACAGCCATTTGTCTGAAATGGTATAGGGTTTCCTGCCTTAGCAGGGGGTTGGACTAGATGACCTCCAAGGTCCCTTCCAACTTATTATTATTATTATTATTATTATTATTATTATAGATCAAGATCTCTTGAAAAGTCTACTTTGGATCTGAAATAGCAGTGTGATAAACCTGTCAAAATAATGGCATTTAATATAAAACTACTATATTTGGACTGCAAAAAAACCCCAATAAATGACAAGAAAGAGACACTAGGCTGTTACTTAGTAATCGTCCAGATTTCTAGAGTCCAAGTAGCCCTAATTCAATACTTGTTTGAAAATCGTTGTCTTTTTAATACAGTTGATATGTATCTAAATATGTTCCTCATAGAGTATGTAAAGTTAGGAATTCTGATGATAAAACCACATTTAGAGGGAATATTCTTATTCTGTTCATTAATGGCAGATGTAGAAGACAGAAAAATAGTTGTGACAGGGTTGTTGTTTTTTTCTGGTTTTATAATTATTTGTGGACTATTTAATTTTGTTGTATAGTGTATCTTGGTATTTTGCTTGTATTTTGTTTTCTTTTAACATAAAGAATAAATTTAATTTAAACATTGTGATTCTACATAGTAGTAATTCTAATGATTAAATCACTGGAAGAAGTTCTTATGACTAAATAATATATTTTTAGCAGATGATTTGGAAGAGAGAATTTAAAAGACCATTAAAAATACAGCCATGACTCAGTCGGTTCACCTAATACTTGCACTTCACCAGTCCAAGTTCAACTCCAAAGCCTTGTCTGTCCTCATCTTGTTAAGTCTAACTGCATTGGTGGGGGGGATCATTTAATAAGCCTATACACCTGTTGAAAGCAGCATGTCTGGCAAGGCTGTTGCCAATAGCCCATCCCTCAAATATCTTCTACAAAAATAACTTGGTAGTTAATTGGAAGTCTCTTAAGAGAAGCTCAGAAATAGCAGGTAAAGGAGAGGTTGGCAACCTATGGCCTGCGGGACAGATATGGCCAACCTCCTGAAATCATCTAGCCTATGATCCCAAAAATAAAGATAATTATCTGGCACAAAAGGAAGAGGGAGAGAGTGCTTGCCATATCAGCAATGGCCTCGACAACTCCTCTGGAAATGGCAGCAGTCCAGAATGAGGTAACATTTGGAAGTGGCTCAGGTAGATGCCTCCCTAATTCACTGAATTATAAGTAAAAGAAGGTTGTACACTACAGTCAGACTGGCAAGATTCTGTTATTATAGCCAAACTCAATAAAAATAGCTTTAGCCTTCCTGTGGAATTGATATCCTGCTCTGGCACCTAGTAGAGGTAATATTTGGCCTCTGATATCTATGTAGAAAAAGGGACGCAGTGGCTCAGTGGGTTAGGACGCTGAGCTTGTTGATCAGAAGGTCGGCAGTTTGGTGGGTCAAATCCCGAGTGCCTGTTACTCGTCCCAGCTTCTGCCAACCTAGCAGTTCTAAAGCACGTAAAAATGCAAGTAGAAAAATAGGGACCACTACAGTGGGAAGGTAACAGTGTTCTGTGTGCCTTTGGCGTCTAGTCATGCCGGCCACATGACCATGGAGACGTCCTCAGACAAGTGCTGGCTCTTCGGCTTTGAAACGGAGATGAGCACCGGCCCCTAGAGTTGGAAATGACTAGCACACATGTGCGGGGGAACCTTTACCTTTTTATCTATGTAGAAGAAGGTTGCCGACTCCAGATGTAAATGTTCCTACCAGAAGAAATACAACCCTGGTGTAGCATGAGATTGATTATCAGTATGGGTGATAGGTATGAAGTACTGAACCTTAGGAGTACCTTCAACTACAGTAATCACCATAAGCTACAACATGACTGGTTTCTCCTTATTGGGACTCTCAGACATGGGTAGTCAGATGTTATTCTATGGAGTTCCAACCCTCTGCTAGGAATTGAACTCACAGACCTTCGTACTTAAACAGAGTGAAAGATATTCTATGTATACTGGACCATTCTGATAGAGCTTATGATCATTCAAAAGAGTCCCTGAGCATCTTAGTTAACTATTTAATTAGAAAGATATGTTTATTAAAATACACACCTAGATTGGTATTCAGCGGGACTCAGTTAAGGATGCACACTACCTTTGAGTAATAGGGTAAGAGGACAAGGCCAGGGTAGTATTCAAATTGACTTAATTTGAATGAAAAATTACAATTTATTTACAATGTTTGGAACTACTCTGAGGACCATTTGGGGGGATGAGTTGCAGCCATGGAGCCCCCCAGATTGTTCTCTGCTGAGCTAGACATTGAGTTGATAGGCCTGAGCAGAGTAATATTTCTCTAGCTTCACCCTCTCAAAACAGAGATATTTACTCTCAATAAGCTGGGAGATCTTCATAGTCTAATCATATTTTGTGGAGGTGGCAGATTTTTAAAAAATATTAGACATACTTGTAGATACAGCATATCAGTATAAAGGTAATTGACACTTACAGCACAACTGAATAAGGCCAGAGGTTTTTTATTTCTGAGATTTTTCTTGGTTTTCTTGGTTTATTGCTCTCTTTGAGGGAGGGGGTGATTTTCAGCCAATTACTATTTCTCAGAAAAACCTACCATACAGAGTTATTAGGGAGAGAGTAGAGAACAGAATACCATGCCTTGAGTTCCTGGAGAAAAGGTGCTATATAAAACAAATAAATCAAACATTTTTTAATTCCATCACATAGCGGAATTATTTATAGCAGCTAATGTAATCTAGGTAAAGGTAAAGGTAAAGGTTCCCCCGCACATGTGTGCTAGTCATTTCCGACTCTAGGGGCCGGTGCTCATCTCCGTTTCAAAGCCGAAGAGCCAGCGCTTGTCTGAAGACATCTCCATGGTCATGTGGCCGGCATGACTAGACGCCAAAGGCACACGGAACGCTGTTACCTTCCCACCGTGGTGGTCCCTATTTTTCTACTTGCATTTTTACGTGCTTTCGAACTGCTAGGTTGGCAGAAGCTGGGACGAGTAACAGGCGCTCACTCTGTTACGCGGCACTCGGGATTTGACCCGCCAAACTGCCGACCATCTGGTCGACAAGCTCAGCGTCCTAACCCACTGAGCCACCGCGTCCCTAATGTAATCTACTTGGTGCAAATATTTATTCAGAAGTGCTAATAATATCCTGGATGAGCACACCAGCGTGGGAAAAAATATTTATAATGATGTTTATATTTTCTTGAGGATAAATCAAGGAAATTTTTCTCTTTCTCTCTGGACTGTCCTGAGATAGTTGACTTTTCTAGTGTTAACACCTACAACTTTCCCCAGCAGAATTGGAAAAACAAAACCAGAAGAGGTGATAGGATTTAATTGCCCATTGGCATTTTGCCTGGTTAGAAGCCAGGACAATGATTTCACTGGACAGATTGGCTCTGCTTCCCTATTGTGTGATTGGAACATGTTTAATGAAAGTGAATTTGGGTTTCAGAATACAACTCAAATGTTCATTAACTCATCATGGATGCTCCCTTGGAAACCCTTAGTGGGCATTATGTTCACAGAAGGTTTGCTCAAACAATCAAAGCAACCTGCATATTTATAGAAACAAACAATGGGCCATTAGGAAAAGTAATTGACATCTACTGTCACTGGCAGGTAGGTCAGCTATCATTGGATTACAAACCACCCATTAGCAATCTATTTCTATCAAATATGGAATAAGATGATCTACAGGCAATTTTGCATAATTGGGGACTTGAGTATTAAGGAGCCAGAGGGCAATAGGCAATCTGAGTGGGACAAGTATTTGAAACTCTAGTAATGATGTGCCTTACTGCTTCTAATAAATGACTAGTCGGGCAGAGCCTCACATCAGCATAGTACCTTCGTTGAAAGTGTGCCTATTGCAAAGAGCTAGCAATCCATTGCTGGCCTCTTTGTTTATTAGCTCCTATCAGCTCTTGTGGAAGTCAATCATTGGCTAAGGTCCTGACTCCCTTTTCTTCTCACACACACATACCATCTCAAACTCCTAAGGGGCCGTTTAGAGTCCCTCCTTCAATCTGGATTAATAAAGACACTGGAGAGAAATCCATCAGTTTGATTAAGGCTACCCTGAAAGGGCTTCTCCGTGAATTTTCCACTGCAGATGAAGAATGTTGCAAAGTAGGGTCAATTTATTTTGCCAAAATGCTAAAGATGTCTTGGACAAACCAGTCTCCTTGAATTACTTACACTACACACAAACATAACATTCCTGCATAATGGCATTTGTGTAACTGCAAGCAGCTTTATAACAGTTGCTTTGCAGAGGCTGCACAAATCCTCCTCAGTCCCCCCCACAGCGTGGTTCTTTCACACCTTAACCATCTAAGCAGGGAGCATTCCAAAGTATAAGCATTGTCTTAGGGGTCTGCTTTCCTAGGATTAGGTATTGGATGTTTTATTCACATATATACAAGTCAAACATTCACAATATTAAAATTCCTTTTGTTCCTATTCAATTAAATTATAATTGTAAGTAATTGTAATTTTTATCCTGTCCTTCTGGTATCTAAATATCACTCAACTTCCACGGGGCTCTTGTCTCCTGAAGAGGCTTTGTGTATGAGAGAGTCTTAAAGTCAGTGTTGACTCCCGATGACTGCCTGGAAAAATCCCTCAGTTTTCCTATGCAATGTTTCAGAATTGGTTTGCTTCCTAGGGCTAAGAGAAAGTGATTGGCCCAAGGTCACCCAGTTGGTTTTGTGCCTAAGGTGGGACTAAAATTCCCATCTCCTGCTTTCCAGCCTGATGCCTTAAATACGACACCAAACTGGCTTTCTGAAGATGTTCCAGCCCTCTAATAATAGCCAATTCCTCACTAGTTATTTATAGCTTCTTTTAGCATTTCCTACCCATTATTAAGGTGATATAAAGTTTTATTGCCATCTATTTTTATTTTTTCTTTTATTTTTAAGGCCATCTACTCTCCAACTTGATTAGTGCAGTGATGCTTGGATGCCCCTCCCTCCCCCGGCTTTTGATGGCTAACATTTAACCCTCAATAACTTTTCTGTTAGGTATAGCAAACCATTTTGTGAAATAATTGCAAAGTCTTCATATTCCTTTAATCAACAAAACTTACGTTTACCAAAATACTTAATGTCTGAACATGTACTCTGTTTTTCTAAACTGTGTTGCTTAAGGGTGATGGCATTGTGGTTCAGTGTATTTGGAGGATAAAATGTGGGTTAATTGCCTAAAATCTTAAATTGAAATCCACACACATATAGATCTGTAGTGGGAGAGGAGCCTTCTCTCTGTGCTGCTGGCTACATCAACCACAACTAACGCAACTTTTACTTGTATACAGATATGAAGGGAACGTATATTTCACTTTTAATCCAGTAAATTCCCAAGATTGCTTATAAATTAAGAAACATTAGTAAAATAGTATTAAAAATCACAGTGTAAATAAAACATTGCATATTTTTTCCCCTTGTCTTCATTACTCTTTCACATTTCAGTGTTGTTTTCCTATTCCTCTTTTGGGGTCAAACCTGCTGTCTGTAAGCTGTTTTCTATACATGCATTGTGTTAAATGAGTTACAAATGAATGATTTACCAAAACCATTCAGGCTAAGCTCCTAAAGAAAATAATTAAAATCTGAAAATTAAGAGTGTTGGACATGTTTAGAGAGAAATTATGGCAGCATCAATAATTTCCCAAGAAAAATGGTCTGTAATAGTCATCTGCCTAAACTCAAAACACAGGAGCAACAAAGCAGGCCTCCCAAAGATCCTAATATTGGGAGCAGGTGATTTTTTTTAAAAAATAGCCACCTTTGGCTATTGATTGCATGGAAACACATAGGAAGCTAATAAAAATCATTAAATCCTGGTATGCTACTCATCACTGATTATAGTTAATAATCTTGCTGCCAAGTTTGTATCAGCTGATGTTTCTCAATTGTCTTCAAATATATTGAGGCTATCTAATTGGGATGATATCAGAACATAGAGAGTTGGCAACCAGTGTACAATTGTGTTTCATACATTTATTTTCATCAATGGAAGCTCCTCCTTTCTTAATTCCTATTTATAAGGAAGTAATCCTTGTAGGTTTGGGCACAGTGTATAGGGATTTTTGCTAATACCAACAGTGAATTGTTGCTAATCTGAAAAAGTGGTTTGAAGAAAACTGTGATTTGCCAAAGCCAAAAGTGTGGATTTCGTTTGGAAGATTGAATATGTACAATTTGTTTCAATCATCCATACAAGTATGCATATATTTACAAAAGAAGAAAAGGGTTACAAAGAGATTCTAAAGAACAAAGTTTAACTTGGAAAGGTATAGAAAGAAACGCTTCCTTAACAACAAAACAGCCAGGGCTTAGTGACTGACAAAGAAGAGAACAATGTGTTGCTCGCATGAATGGTGGTGGTATAGGAACATTATTGATGTGGACAATCTGGGCGTCTTTCATCCTCATTTAGGTTTAAGATAAACACTGCAAAAACATTTTTAAGAACATATGAAGGGGGAGATTATTGAAGTTGTGTGAGTTTGAAGTGATTTATTGTTGATGTGGAACATGACATAGTCTCTTCTAATGAGGCCAGCAAGAAATGACCTTACAAGGTTTGGGACTATCTAATCAGTAGAGGATGAGTAAAATCAACCTACAGTTCCAGTGGGGGACACTACCGAAGCTTATACCAAATTGTGAACTGGAATACAACTTTCAGAAATCATGGCTTTCAGAATTTTGTGAGTAAGCATGAAAATACCAAGCCAGTTCTGAATCAAATCAAAGATAACTTGTCCATCAATCAATCTAATCAAGTAGAAATTATGCTCTGAAATATTCACACCTGCTGAGATATTCATATATGCTGCCAAGTTTTGCTTTGGTTTGTTGGTTAATTTTCATCCAGAAAACAAAACTAAGATTTGGTGATTTCAAATTTTTTTTATCAGTATATGAAATCCACAAAATTGGACAATGGACATTTCCATTTCTATTTGTCAATAGAAATGACATTGAGTGAAATTGTTTGTTCCATATAGTCTGCCCATATTTTCCAATAATTTATTTTATCCTTTTTTCATATTAGGGAAAAAACTGTAAGGAAAGACAAAATAGAGGAACTTGCAGTGGTGGAGAAGCCTTTTTTTCCTTTTAGAAATCTAAATGATTTCTGATGTTGAATTTTAACAATATACTGTCAAGCTTCACAGTTGCCTTACATAGTGAAATGACTGAGGGGTATGTGTCAAATTAATACCGTAGTTGTTTTCCACAGGTGTTAAAGATAAATTTTGAACTTTATTGCATGGAGTGTCCTTCCAATTCTATAGCTCTGTATTCCTATAAACTGTAATTTCAATTTGATATGTTAATTACTTTGATGATTGTGCTTGAATTAGAAAATCCAGATGAAGGTGGATTCAGAACAGCAATCTTGTTTTAACAAGCACCAATGACACAGTTGCCTAAAATGACAGAAATTATAAGAGCTAGTAGTTTAGAAAGTAATATTTTCTTTGCAAAAATAAACAGTCCAACAGAGAAACATTTCTGCATTACATCCTCTTGGAGCCCAGACAGAGCTTTCTGCACATTAAAAGCAATTAACACCATTCAGGGAATTTTTAATTGCTCTATAAAGCATGCTGTAAATAATTATTCCCAGCTCTGTGGATCCTTTGAACTCTGTTCCTGACAGTTGTAATTTATGGAGCCTGAAGCATGGCTCCTTTTATTCAGCATATATCCTTATTATAATAATGACTTAGCACTCTGGAGCTCTTAATGAGTATAAAGAGCCTTGTGCTCAAGGGATGGGAATAAATGCATGATTTTAAGAACCTGACCAAACACCATTTTTCCCTAGTTATAGTTACAAATTGTTAATTGGTTCTCCACATTACTAAATGATCAAAACTTTATGGGGATGGAGTCCAAGAAAACATTATCTTGCAAGTGTGGTTTGGTGCAATCCACACAGAAAATGATTAGTAATTACTAATATTTGTTAGATAAATAAGAATGGAGGTAACTTTGGGTACTATTCCTCTGAGACTAAAAGACTGGATGGGAAATGCAAAGCAGTGGGCTGGGCCTTCTTCTATAGCAGGGGTGTCCAACTGCCGGCCCATGGGCCGGTTTCATTATACCAAAGCCGCGCCCACCCCATTGCTGGCAATGCAAAAAGAGTTGCGATACATCGCAACACGTCACATGACATGGCAAGTTTGACACCCGTGTTCTATAGTATATAATGACCGAATCAAAAGCAAAGTGAGAGAAAAGGGTCATCTTTTCTTGGGAACACAGGTACCAGTGAAGAGGCATCAGGCATTTACTGCAGAACTCTCTAACTACTTAATTTCAGAATGGATGCTTAATTAATGTTTGACTGAGTATATATAAAACACTTACTGTTCATTATTGTTGATATATACAATTTACATGTGTACCTGCCAAAATCTAAAGGGTAGACTACAGTATATCTTTGCCTCTTCAATAGAATGAAGATCATGTATTCAAGGTTCATGTACTTTGATTCTCTATGCGTAGAATGATGCTTATAGATTAATAAAGCAAACCATCCTGAGGTGAAAGCACTAGCACAAAACGATTGATTTTTGGCTTCTTTTCCCCTCTTCTTTGGGGAGATTTGAAACACAAGTATCAACAAACTAAAATTGGGTTGATAGATGTTAATCGAAAATCTGAGTTTTAATCAAGCAAAGTCATCTTCATATGGTCTAATCAAAACTTCAGCAAAACGCAGATTATCATATATTATTGTGTAGTCTTAAAGTAAAACTAAATACCAACATTCATGAGGTAAGATAGTGAATAGCATATAAATAAAACAGACGGCAGGGGTGGGCAATTAATTTTCCCAAGGGGTCACATGAGAAACTGGGACTATTGTGTGTGGGGGGACACTGCTACCACTGCCCTGCCCCCCCAAAGCTGCTGCTCCACCACAGCTGCTACCACCAACTCTGCCGGTGCCACAGACAGCCTATGGGGTCAGTGAGGCTCACAGGCCATAAAATGCCCAGATAGAGTAAATTAAGACAAATTTTCCTAAGCTAGAGAATGTCCTTCAAAATTTGTTAGGTTGCAATTTTGCATGATCCCTCCAGCTGTGCAAATGGGAAATAATGGCACATGAAGTTTGATGCAAGAAGACAGAACAAAAAATGGGCAATGCTGGGTAACTGGAAAAGTGCAGGTTTTAAATCTATGCCCCATTACATAACTCACTAACTCTCTTGGGCCAGTCAGCCTAATCTCCACTACAGAACAGTAAAGAACAATTTTGGGCTGAGTTTTTAAAATTTATCTAAAATTTTATCTAAAAACATAATGGACAATAATCTCCAATTGTCTGTGATAAAAAATAGAGTAATTTACTTATACAGAATTTTAAAGGAATTCAGGATGCACTGTAGCATAACTATTGTTTTCAAATTAGAAAGTTAACAGATAACTTGCTTTTTGGTAGTAACCTCACTTTTACTGCCAATTCTACTTTTCCTAACAGTTAATCTGATCTATGAATTCATTTCAATAGTAGAATTAGTATTAGTTTTCATTTGGATAGATCTTACAAAAAACAAAAGCTCCTGTTTTTACAAGATTTACTAAGTACTTGACCAGAATCAACTGATAAAGTTTATTTTCAATACTTCCAATTGCCGTGGACAAGAAACATTTTAATTTAAAAACAATGTCTGAGAGTTAGATACTTGATTTTGACTTGTTTTTAAGAAGATGATCTAGCCATCCCTAATCTTGCAAATATGGCTCCTAAGCAACAGATGTGAGGGTAAAACATTCAAGTAAGAAGCACAAACAGTCCTGTATCATCTTAAACTTTAATCTGTTTATTATGACAGAGTCCAAGAACATGAATGGTATAATGAATGTGTTCATCTTTACAGCCCCCCAGGACCTTATACAGTCATGGCCGAAATTGTTGGCACCCCAGAAATTTTTCCAGAAAATCAAGCATTTCTCACAGAAAAGTATTGCAGGAACACATGTTTTGCTATACACAGGTTTATTCCCTTTGTGTGTATTGGAACACAACCAAAAAGGGAGGAAAAAAAGCAAATTGGACATAATGTCAAACAAAACTCCAAAAATGGGCTGGATAAAATTATTGGCACCCTTTCAAAATTGTGGATAAATAAGATTGTTTCAAGCATGTGATGCTCCTTTAAACTCACCTGGGGCAAGTAAAAGGTATGGGCAATATAAAAATCACAACTGAAAGCAGATAAAAAGGAGAGAAGTTCACTTAAGTCTTTGCATTGTGTGTTTGTGTGTGCCACACGAAGCATGGACAACAGAAAGAGGAGAAGAGAACTGAGGATTTTGAGAACCAAAATTGTGGACAAATATCAACAATCTCAAGGTTACAAGTTCATCTCCAGAGATCTAGATTTGCCTTTGTCCACAATGCGCAACATTATCAAGAAGTTTGCAACCCATGGCACTGTAGCTAATCTCCCTGGTCGTGGACAGAAGAGAAAAATTGATGAAAGGTTGCAACGCAGGATAGTCCGGATGGTGGATAAGCAGCCCCAAACAAGTTCCAAAGGAATGCAAGCTGTCCTGCAGGCTCAGGGAGCATCACTGTCAGCGCGAACTATCCGTCGACATTTAAATGAAATGAAACGCTATGGCAGGAGACCCAGGAGGACCCCACTGCTGACACAGAGACATAAAAAAGCAAGATTACAGGGCTTCCGGTGGCTGCGCGGCGCCGGAGACAGCCTTCCCGGGCTGCCCGCGGCTCAGCTGAGTGATTTTCGCCCGAAACAGCGCCGATCAGCTGTTTGGGCGAATTTGAAGCCCCCTCCTTGGGAGAAGAGGAGGGGGTGAGGCCCCAGGTAGGGGTCGAGTTCTCCGGGGCCGCCTGAGCTTGCAGCTTGGGCGGCTGAAGGATCGAACTCCCCCGTAGCCTGGGTCGCTCCCAGCTGGCCAGCGCCTCTGCTCCTGATTTCATGGAGCAGAGCCAGGCGTCTGCGACCACCCCTGCCTGAAGGAAGGACTATGGATTAAAAGGAGCAGGCAGAGCGGTACAAGAGGAAAAGGTGAAGAGGATTATTTTATTTTACTCTCGAGCTTGATGGACTTTTTTAAACTTTAAGTGAAAGTGCGTCACAATTGAAAGTTAAAGATGGCGGCTAAACCTCCCCCTAAAACTCTTCGGAGTGGTGGATCTTCTCCGGTGCAACAATCATCATTACAGGCGTTGCACCCTCCTGATGTATTGACACCGAAGGATTTACGAGATGCTTTGGATAAACATGCCCAGGTACTTTTGGAATCAATTAATCAGTCAATTGGTGATAAATTTGCACAGATGGAGGAGAAATTGAAGAAGTTGGAGGAGAGAATGGAGGAGAGGATGGAACAGAAGTTTAGGGTGATGAAGGTAGACATTTTGTCTTCAGTGTATAAAGTGGCTGAATGTGTGGAAGATTTGGAGGAAAAAGTGGAAGATTTGACTCAAAAGAATGCCATATTAGAAGCAAAAGTACTGGAGAATGAAGATTTAAGAGATAAAATGGATAGAGAATTGAGTCTTGCTCAATATTTCCAGATGCAGTTTGCCATTAGAATCAGAGGTTTAAAGGAGAATATTAAGGAAGATCTAAAGCAGCTGGTTTCTGAGGCTCTTGAAGTGGTATTGAATCAGCCAGCATCCGAAATAAAAGGAGGCATGGATAAAGTGTTTCGTGTGAATTCATGGATTGCTAGACAGAGAAAGTTGCCTAGAGATGTGGTGGTTTATTTTGCAAAAAGGGAAATTAGAGATGAAGTTATACAAGCTGCCTATGATACTAAAGTCGTGATTGCTGATCAAGAAGTTCTGGTTCTAAAAGAAATTCCTCCAAAGATTCTAAGGAGAAGGAAGGATTTTACATTTCTTGTGCAAGAGCTCAAGCAACGAGATATAAGGTTCAGATGGGAGATCCCAGCTGGGTTGATGGTGATGCATGAAGGTAAAAGGTACCGTCTGGTTACTGTGATGCAAGCGCGTGATTTTTACAATAATGTTTTAAAAGCAACCCCATTAACACTTCTGGAAGCTGCAAAGGGATCTGGAGAAGGAGAACATCAAGAGGCTGAAGATGGACAGACAGAGGAGAATGGTGCTGGAGGAGATCAAGTTATAACACCTTTGGATGATCCCAGAGAACAGAGGGTGACGCGTGCTGCTTTAAAACGATCAAAAAAGATAAAAGAACAAGAACAGCAGAAGTCTATGGAACTTTCACAACGTACTTACAGCCAAGTAGTGGGAGGTGGGAAAAGATTTGGGTGAGGAATGTAAAATTTAAACAAGTTTGAAATCTAAGAGAGAATTTTTACAAAATGTTTTATAGATGGTATTTAGATTTTAAAAAGCTAAGTATGTATCTGAATCATTAGCCTAAATGTTGGAGGTGCGGTGATGAAGATGTAATATATTTTCATATATGGTGGACTTGTAAAAAGGTTAAGGCTTTTTGGATAAAAGTCTGGTGGAACATACTAAGTTGATGTTGAATTTAATTACGGCAGCAAGACTTTTGATAGGTTAGTACTGGAAAGAGGAACTGCCGACCATAGAAGAGTGGGCTTTAGAGGTTTCCGACTTGGTTGAAATGGCGAAGATTTCGGCCTATTTGCAAGATTACTTGCAGGAACGCTATATTATGGAAGGGAGAGAATGGTTTGAGTTTATCCAGAATAAGTATAGGGTTAAGAAGTTTTATATTTGAATAAGGCTTCTTTCTTTGTTTCTTTTTCTATATTAGTTTTTTTATATATATATTTAATATTACTAAGGTTTGTTTTATCCTATATAAGCTAGAGAGTGATAGATTTTAGAGTTTATGGTTGTTAGTATATGGTTGTTTATGATTGTTTTTTTTATACATACCTTGTATTTAGCTCTGGGAAGTTGGGGGGGGAGGGGGGAGGGGGGGAGGAAGGGGGGGAGGGAGAAGGGTGGGGGAGGGGGGATTTTCTAAGGGAAAAATTGTATGTTAAAACTTTTCAATTAAAAAAAAAAGCAAGATTACAGTTTGCCAAAATGTACTTGAGTAAGCCAAAATCCTTCTGGGAAAACGTCTTGTGGACAGATGAGACCAAGATAGAGCTTTTTGGTAAAGCACATCATTCTACTGTTTACCGAAAATGAAATGAGGCCTACAAAGAAAAGAACACAGTACCTACAGTGAAATATGGTGGAGGTTCAATGATGTTTTGGGGTTGTTTTGCTGCCTCTGGCACTGGGTGCCTTTAATGTGTGCAAGGCATCATGAAATCTGAGGATTACCAAAGGATTTTGGGTCGCACTGTAGAGCCCAGTGTCAGAAAGCTGGGTTTGCATCTGAGATCTTGGGTCTTCCAGCAGGACAATGACCCCAAACATACGTCAAAAAGCACCCAGAAATGGATGGCAAGAAAGCGCTAGAGAGTTCTGAAGTGGCCAGCAATGAGTCCAGATCTGAATCCCATTGAACACCTGTGGAGAGATCTTAAAATTGCTGTTGGGAAAAGGCGCCCTTCCAATAAGAGAGACCTGGAGCAGTTTGCAAAGGAAGAGCGGTCCAAAATTCTGGGTGAGAGGTGTAAGAAGCTTATTGATGGCTATAGGAAGCGACTGATTTCAGTTACTATTTTTTCCAAAGGGTGTGCAACCAAATATTAAGTTAAGGGTGCCAATAATTTTGTCCGGCCCATTTTTGGAGTTTTGTTTGACATTATGTCCAATTTGCTTTTTTTCCTCCCTTTTTTTGTTGTGTTCCAATACACACAAAGGGAATAAACCTGTGTATAGCAAAACATGTGTTCCTGCAATACTTTTCTGTGAGAAATACTTGATTTTCTGGAAAAGTTTCTGGGGTGCCAACAATTTTGGCCATGACTGTATTATACCCCAATAAGGAAGTATCATGGGATTGTAATTCTTGTATTATTCTGGACCAGATCTATGTGGTATGGAATCTAAGTAATTAAACTAAAGTCAGGGACTTTATTAGTGTCATCTGACTATGAGCATATTGCACATATAATAAAGCTCACTGCATCTGCCCACTGTAACCTCTCACAAATTTTCTGTGAGGAAAAACAGGAAATTTCTCCTTATGTCTAAGGTGAATATATTTTAAAATCAATTTAATTTTTGAAAACTGATATTGCTTTATCATTGTTTAAAACACTTTATTCCAAATAGCGAATATTTATTCATGAAATTTATATGCCACTCAGTATTAGGTGATTCTGGGCAGCTTATAATGTCAAAAATAACCATATAAAAATTTAAGAGGTTAACTACATGAAAGATATTGGGTATTAACATTTAAAACATTAAAATTAATGACAAAAGTGAATAAAAAGAAAAAAACATGTAAACAGGGTGAAGGTGAGATCTTCTATAATAAAATATAAATAATACAATATAAAATAAAAGAGTTACTTTTAAGGGCTGATGAAACTTTGGCATAATACTAAGTTTCAAAACCAGCATTAACACATAAGAGTTAAATATTAAAGGACAACCATAATGGTGCAGTTCTATGGACTTTTACCATGGAAATCCTGTGGAACTCATTTCTGAGAATACATGTATAGAATTGCATTGCTAATGGTAATTGAAAAGCTCCACCTATTCCCAAAGTATGGCTGTATACTTCCATTCAGCCTCCCCCACCTGCTGCCCTTCAACAGCCAGCATCCTCATAGGCATGCTGATGATGGGATGGTGAGGGTTGTAGCCCACACATCTGGAGGGCACCAGACTGGGGCAGGAAGGCCATTTTAGCTGTTGAGCTTTTTAATAAATATTAATTGCTCCTCTGTTTCCGAAGAGCATCTGCCTCCAAAGTTATTGTCTTTTGGCAAAAGCTGCCTACTTGCAGGATGAAAAAAGAACCAATTTGGTTTAATTTAATCAGTTTGGTTCTTGTGCCACTTCTATCTGCACCAGCCAGCCACCATTAAGGAACAATACATCCACCTGACACTGTTTATAGCAATGGTGGCCCCAGGCAAAGCTCATCTCGCCCCTCCTTTGCCTGTAACAAATTACATTTGTGCTATCAGCTCTGAGGCAAGTTAAACATCAGGGGAAGCCAGAACGGACAGTGACAGTGTGATGAATGAAGGCACCGAGGAGAATGACATAGAGAAGGAAGGGGAGGGAGAATCAACCAGCTTTCAGCTGCTGCCCTACATCAGGTGCCGAATTTTTATTTGCCTCTTCACGCTGTTTCAGAGAAACAGAGATTGATTATTCTTGACTCCTGATATTAACTTCCTGCTTAAATTGCTCCACGTCTTCTCCTCAGTCTTGTGCCTAGGAGTTCTTAGCTGTTTGTTTTCCCATATCTAGGGTGAAAGTTGTTCCATGTTTCTCCCTTTTTCTCCTCTTCTAAAGAGATGGCAGAAATAGTTCTGGCTTAAGCATGCCTGATTGGTTTATTCCCACCTGTATAATATAAATCTACAACTAATTCACAGAGGCACAAACCACAGTAGCTGGACTATATTTATAGCTTTCTGCATAATGTTTGGACTCAACCCCTATGTTTGGACCAATTTGCAGAGCTCTTCCAGATATCTATTTATAAGTTGGGATGAAGGGGAAGTATAGTACTGTATGAATATGGATAGTATAGCTATACTTTTGTGACAAAACTGAGATGGGCTGGGGTGCCCTGATGAACAAATAATAAACCTGGATTTACTAAACTCTAAGATGACCAAGAAAACTTTTCAGGTAGAATTTTCAGCTACTATAATTTATTTACTAAGGAATGGAAAGAGGGCAACTTTCCCCAAATAGATGATCTTCTCACGAGCCATCTTATAACTATTATCCCTACTCAATTTAACCAGCAACTCTGATAGGAAATGTAGTTAAACATTCTAGAAGGACCCAAAGTTATGAGGAAATGGAATTGATTTTTCTTTTACATGTTTGCAGTGATGAGAAAAATAAACAGTGATATATTGGACTTCCAGGATTATGAGAGATGTTTCTCAATAGGTATTTTCGTTTAACCAGTCATTTTAACAGAGATGAATACTGATGGACACCAAAATCTTTTTAGAGATGTTATTATCCTTGACCATTAGTTAAAGATAGCTGCATCAGAGGGATGTATAGAGGGCACAGGTTTTCTATTTCCATACATTACTGGTAAAATGCTGAAGGCCAGTTGAATCATTAATATTCAAATGTATTTTTATTTACTTTCACATTCACAGCTTTCAAATCACGCTGAAAATTTTATCAGACTACATGTTCCACTTCCAATTTTGAACAAGGAGCAAAATAATTTGTTTCCCTAGTAAATGGCTGGTATGAAATTTTCTGGGTCATTTTTTTTTTGTTTTTCTTCTGTGCATTGACCTAAAAATACAATAAAATAAAGTTATAGGATTTGTTCAGTAGCAAGAAAACCATTGAATGTTATATAAACAAAAGGACCTCCATCACGTATCAAGTAAAATTGCTCCCATGATAGGTATCTACCTGACTGTTTTGTATTTCTCTCATGACATCTTTGCTTTGAATGTCAACATTTTTATCTAATTCTAGTTTTATATTTAATCAGAAACTTCACTGTAACTAATAGATGAAGATAAATGGGGATACACTGTATATCTTTAGATCAGAAACAGTTTCCAATCTATGTAGTTCAACTGAACCTCAACAAACAAGATTCTAAATATTCCCCCACCACCCTTATCTCATCCTATTCTATTTGTTCCTATCTCTGCATCTATTTCTGAACCATTTGCTTTCACCATATCCTTCTAAAGTGTTACTCATCATTTTTTACATTTGCACTGGAACCGTAATCCCAGTGGAATTACACTGAAATTCCAATTCTGCATTAAATCTGTAGATTTCTACTCAGATGTAAGATAGAAGTAAGATAGAACTGTGATATGCCTCATTTCCTTGCAGACTCTTAGCCTCTCTTTGCTGACAGAGTTGTTCTAGAACCTGCAGTCACAGCAAAGGACCACTACAGATTGCGTTGCTGTGGGGTCCTCCTCAGCTGGTCCAGGAAGACCAGTCATGCATAAGTTGAGGCTGAGCCTCAACCATTTTCTTTGCATCACTTAATCAAGAGCGCCAGTTTGATCTAGTGGTTAAGGCACCAAGTTAGAAAGTGAGAGATCATGAGTTCAAGTCGTGCCTTAACCATGAAAGCCAGTTGGTGACTTTGGGCCAGTCACACTTAGTCCAACGCATCTCACAAGGTTGTTGTTGTTGTGAGGAAAATAAGAGGAAGAAGTGTTAGATATGTTAGCTACTATGAGTTATTTGTAAAATTCATAAAGATGAAATATAAGTAAATAGCTTAATTGCTTAAATCCAATATTATTTCATATTTGCTATGCTTTAATCTGGCTCACCAAAACATCTTACATATCCCAACTACACTCTGACAATCAATTAGCCAATCTTTCACAATTCCACCATCCTGTATGTACCAAAATGGCCAATCAGCATGATCGACACTCCTGGAGTTTCAGGCAGTACTTTGTTAAAAGAAACCCGGTGCCCTGTTGTCTTTCGGCCTTCAATTCCTATTAACCACTGCCAGCACGGCCAAGAACATGGAAACGCTAGTCCAAAACATTTAAGAGGCTGCTGTCTTGCTTTGCTATTCCTATCTTTGAAAGCGCATTTCACGGAAAATGGCGGACCATGAACAAGGCCCGGAAGGGTATCCGAGTCGGGCGCGCCTCCTCTTTTCGCGGGGCCAACGCCGCATTCGTTTCTTTCATACCGGGTGGTGTTTCCTCCGACGAGGGAATCGCTTAAAAGTACCGCGCCCCGGACTGTCCCCTTCAGGCAGGCAGACAGGCAGGAAGATAAGTCACCGGTCCTTTTCGAGGTAAAGGCAGGCGGAATGCCTGATACCGGTAGAAGACTTGGTTCGTTGCCCGCCATCCGTCACTGCCGCGAGGTTTAGCGAAACGCGCAACGAAGTTCAGCCTCTCCCCTCCTTCTTTGTTCGTGATAAGTTGCGCTGACTGCCGGCGGCCCGAAACAGTTTAAAATGCCGCTACAAATATTAATATTCCCGTGGCAATCGCTTCTTTTCAACACTGCGAGATGCGAGCTTAATTATTATTATTATTATTAAGAGAGATGGATAAGACGCAGCCTCGCTCGAAATCCGTCTTTCCTGCCAGGAGAGTCGCGTGTTTAATGGATGTCCGGGCTCTCTTTTATGAAGATGGTTTATTGCCCAGCCCAAGCTTCAATTCCCCGGAGGCTGAGCACCCTCCGCGGCAGTTATGTTTCCGATTCCGGATTGCATTTGCTCTAGGTACAAATCTTTCATTGATTGAGGCTGCCTCCTTTCCACTACGGTGCCCTCCAGTTATGTTGGGCTCTCAGCATACATAGTCATCGGCTGGGCATTCTGGTCACTGGAGTACCGACCCAGCAAGTGGGCAGGGTGGTGGTGAATTCGCTTGGAGGAACGTTTCTTCAATAAAGTCAGTAGTTGCAGGGATAGCAGAGCAGCAAGTGCAGAGGAAACCTTGCTGAATTCCTGTTATCTTGGAACATGTTAATTAATTGCTGATCTCAAAAAAACTAAGATGGATGGGAGACCTCCAGGTAACTCAGGTCTGCAGACTAGAGTGGGAAGTCAAATAAACAAATTAGCAACCAGGAAGAAGACTGATGCCTCCCAATAGCTTCTGCGGCAGTCCTGAGTTAGCTCCACTCAAAGGAGATCATTTTTAATGGATAAAGAGATTCCAATTTTTATGCAACTATTTATTCAGAAGTCCCAACATGTTCATAGGAATTTCCAAATCAGGTGACAAAGAATTTTATTCTGAGTGTCATGATTATTGAAATATACTGTAGTTTGGCAAACCATGATGAACAGAGGTAAAACAAGTCATGGTGCTTTTTTCCCCAACCCATCATGAAGTCACAATAAGGCTTATACAAAAATGCCTTGGGCCTCATCATAACTTAGCTGAAGGTGACAGTCACTGAACTAATGAGAAAGATCATAACACCCTGGATACGGAAGAGGTCTGGAAGCCTTTCTCTGGAGATTCATTGCCAGGTCCGCAACTTGCATTGGGAACGTTTGTAATTCATGAAAGCTCACAGCACAATGACTTAAAGGAGCTTTGGAATTTTTTGCCTTCTTGCAGAGTTTCTAGCGGTTGTAGTTTTCATATTATTAGATGTACTTCTCAGCTGTCTCCATAAACATTTGGAAATCAAATAATGTATTCATGGAGGACTTTCCCTTCAGGTTCAGTTGAAAATGTTCTCAAACAACAGCCTAGCAGTGGTATTTTTCAGTCTGGATACCCCTCCCCCCCTCCCAAAATGTAATCAGGGTTTTTTATTGTTTGAAAGTCATTATTTCTAGATATGATATCAGTACAATAAAAAAGCATCTGCCCTTATTTTAGCCAGAAAATTAATAGTTCAGATTCAGGAGACGGGGCTTAAGTCAGCATTTACACCCAAAAACCAGGCCAGGCAGGAGATAGAAACTCAGGCTTGCTTGAATTCAATAGAATTTATTTTAGAGTAAGTGTACTTACCTTAGAGTAAGTATACTTTTGCAGACCAACAATTGGGCTGCAGAGAAAGCCCCTCTCTTTCTGTTTTAGCTAGGTTGCAAGAGTTTCCACAAGTAGTGCTCTGCAGCAGAGGAGTTGTCATCCGGACTGTATGGGGAGAAGTCAGAGGCAGGAAGTTGAGAGACTGGCCCAGAAAAAACAGACCATTGGAATATTTTGAGCCCAGACTTTCCCCTTGGAATTGAAAGGCACTTACAGGCTTTCCAGGAATCTTCTGTTAGCCATCTTTTCTTCAACCAATGTTAGCTGATTACTATCACTAAACGGAATAAGAGTCTTGGCTGTTCTCCAGGAACTATGAGATCTAGCAAATTCAGATCTCTCTTTAACCGTTCCTTATCTTTTACTAATAAAATATTATTATTTATTCAACTGATATCCTTTCTTTCTACCTAGAGGGCCCTCAAGGAAGCTTATAAATAATGACATGATAAAATGAGGAAACCATTGCTAAATCATCCATTTTTGGCAGAATATAAATTGCCCAAACTCTTTATTAAGTGAAACTCTTAATTTTCACCCTCACATTAATAAAATAAAGCATCACTCCTCCTCACCGCCCCCCTTTATCTGAGGCCATACTACACAAACTTCCCTGGAGTGAGCTTTATTGAAAACAGGTTAGTCCTACTGAAATGAATGTGACCTAAGTTAATAATACTGAAAATAAATTCCATCTATATTTAAATATGAGTCTCGATGCTGCACAATAGTATTAGTCCTGAACTGGAATGTGTAAGATTGCATTAGCGGCTGAGATGTTTTTTCTATGTAACATCTGGAGTACTCTGTATGAATTTCTCATTCACTTAATTTCAGAAGTGGTAAGATGAAAGATTTGAGGTGTACTTGTCCTCTGGCACGTCATCCACCAACAATGCATGTTTAGACTAAATCTGAAAAGAAAGGCCACAGTGTCTGCTTTCCTGGATTATCATCCTCCCCCGGGATTTGCTGCTGAAATGAATCGGAGATGGGAGATGTCAAGGGCCTGAGAACTACTTTCCTAGATGCAAAAGGGCTTCCAGGTTGGCACTTCAAGTAAAAGTCGATGAGCAGCCCAAACATTTCAAATCAAATGCTGCTGCAATTGGTCCACCCTTCCCCCCATCCCATGCATTCACACACAAACATCCTGCCTTCCTCTCTTCTTCAGTTCCCAACCCTGCTGGATACCAAACAAGATCTTCGGTCCACAAATTTCTGCATAGGTCCAGTTCAAATGTAGGTTTGCTGCTCAGCAGGGAAGTCTGACATTGGCATCTAGCTCAATTGAAGGAGGCAGCAAGGAGTGTACTTTCTTGAGCACTTTCTCCATTTGATCACTATTGGTTGGAAATTTGAATACAAATGGATGCCTTTATATTTTTCATACAAATATACCGTAATACTCTGCAATTCTTGATACAAATATCACCCTAGGGCCTGTGCTAGTGATTTTGGCCATCAGGTTAGTATTGAGTCTTGGTGACTACATGAAGAAATCCATGCAGTTTTCTGGGCAGCATTTTCAGAAGTGGTTTGCCATTACCTGCTTCCTAAGGCTTGGGAGCAGGGAGGTTTATGTCAAAGACAGGACTAGGATTCATGTTTCTCCACTCCAAGTCCTCTAGTCCAGGGGTAGGCAACCTTGGCTTTTTTATGAGTGGCATGGCTGGCTCAGGAATTCTGGGAGTTGAAGTCCACGAGTCATAAAAGAGCCAAGGTTGCCTACCCCTGCTCTAGTCTATCACCTTTGATCTCTTCTTTCTAGCTTTCTTTCAGAAGATATTCAGTTAACAGTCCTTTAATGCAATACATCCACAATCTTGTTTTCATGACCTCCTGAGCAATGTCCAGGGAAACATCTTATTTCTTAATGTTATTTACCTTCTTGCAATAGATAAGTTCAAAGTATTCCATTAGATAGGTTTTAAGATTCAATTAAAATTTATTTTAGTAATGTTAGCAACCTTGTATGATATATTCTTGGACTGGAAGAGCAGAATACATATCTAACTAATCAAGTCTCCAGAAATGCCAGAAGTTAACTTGCCCTTGTCTGGTGCGATAAAAAACAACTATATGAGTTAAAATCCCGAAAGTATTGGAACAGGATAAATGACTAATATAGAAATGAATTTTCCAAATGTTCAGAAGGGAGTTTTCTCAGACTTCCACTCAATCATGGAAATTAACTCTCTTACACAGGCAAACTGGATGCACACTTTCACAAACTGCCTGTTCCCTGAGATTTTGAAGAGAGATTAATTCCATTGCTAGACTGGCTCTGATTGGTTTCTAAGTGCCATTTTTTATTCCTAGAGACCACTTAGATTTTTCCTTAAGGACAATCTGTCCTTAATCTAATCTTTCAGGTTTTTCCAATGGTGCACTCGTGGCCACTGTAACCGAGTCCATCCACCTTGCTGATGGTCATCCTCTTCTTCTCTTTCCTCCTACTTTTCCCAGCGTGAAAACTTTTTCCAGAGAGACTCTCTCTAAAGTTGCTTGTTACTTTGCTTTTCCAACTGAATTTGCTTTAATGTTCATGTACCTCTAGTTTTTAAGGTTGGTTGGCTTTATCATGATAGGTGTATGTAACATTTATTAGCGTGTGATAATGACAGGAGGAAGATCAACACTGTAGACAATGATCTGATTTAAGAGGCAGTTCAGCCCATAACTGGAAGAAAAACATGGGAAGCATTTCAGAAGGAACCTTGCCAACTTTCCTGGGGACTAAAAAGAGAGGATGGGAGAAAATTCAGTCTTGCAAGATTCTGTTAATGTAACCTTACAAACAAGTAGGATTAGTTCACCTGGGTGTGCTTCTTGTCTGAAGAAGTTGCAGGGCTGACAAAAGCACTCTTGTTATAATTTTGAGAGGAAATGTATTAATTTCTCTACTACACTTCCTCTCAAAGCTCAGATTGATTTACACCTAACAATCACCATTGGTCGATCATCATCAGTTGGCTGCGGTTTCGCATCGGATATAAAGCGTAAGCCTTATGTTGCAAAAGGCGCAGGTAATTCCTGCGAAAAGTTCACGTTTTGGCTAAGTAGCGATATGCGTATTCAGCCATTTCATCCCCGGTAAATAAACGCGGCTCCGGTCAAGCGATCATTGCCAACAGGTTTTGGATCCTAGAAGTGAAGGCTGGGGAATTCTGGGAGTTGAAGTCCATGCATCTTAACGTTGCCGAGGAAATTGAGAAACCCAGCTACCCTAAAGGACGCGAGGCTGCAGGGCGTAGCCGCTCCTGCGCTCGGAGCTGGAGAAAAGGTCAGCGGACCTTTTCCAAAGGAAAAGCCTTCTATTGTGAGCCAAGACGCAGAGGAAGACGCGGAGCGTGCAGAATCCCAGCGGCGGGGCGGCGGGCTTTGGAGACCTATATAATGGAAAGTAGAAATAGAAGTAAAAACGGTCGCCTGTTTTCCGCATTTGCCTCCCGGTACGAACCAGCGCTATTATCGAAAACAAGCTTTTGCGGAAAGGTGGGATGGGAGTAAAGAAGAAGAGACAGCAGGGCCAAATCCTGGGTGGGGTGGGTGGGAGAAATGAGGGTACCCCAATGTTTTCTCTGGCAGGGTGGTTATACTTTCAAGAACTGCGAACAGGGCATGTGCGGAGTAAGTAAACAAAACATTACGCACCCCTATTGTAGGCGAGCGGAGAAGTCCGCCTTGTTTTTCCCCCACTGCCAGACTGCCTGCACGTGACACGCTGAGTGACAAACAAGTCAATCACGTTTTATCTACCGTAGTAGGTTGTGTAAACCTAAACAACTGAGGTTAATGTATGTGATGAAGGCCGTTTTTAGTGTGTGGGCGCTGGAACAACAGAGAAGGCTTTTCTTGTTATTTGGGTGAAGTGGTATCCCATACGTTTTTATTTCTGTATCACATTTCCCAAGAAAGTCAGTATTTTTGTATTGCTAAAACCTGGAAAACTGGCTAATTGAACACACTGGATCTATGCAGTGATATTAAGCTAATCTCACAGGCTGCAATTGCATGACACACTGAACTACAATGTTGAGTAACGCTTCAATTTGCTGCCTGAGTTTCTATTATTGTAATTTGATTTTACATTAAATATTTAAAAATGTATTAAACTAGTGTTTTAGATACTGTTTTAAGTTTTGTATTTATACATATTTTATACTAATTATTAATATATTATAATTATTACATAGTGTACATTTTGTAACCACTTTGTAAGCATGATGTTAAAGAGTAGCCCAGTCAGCTATTAAATAATGAGTAAACACTATAGCACAAACTCTTGTTAGCAGGATGGCCATCCCTTACCTCGAAATGGAAAACTCAATAGGATCGAATTTTAACACAAAAAATTAAGATTGATAATTATTTTAATAGGTTTTTTGGAATTCTTTTTTGATTTCTGTGGGATAAATTCTACAAATAATTGTGCCACACCACTTTATGAAAAGCTGTACATTAATTCTTCCCTAAAGCCAAGCACTAAGCGGTTGACAGCTGTATTTATAACTGGCCCCCAAAGGCATCCTCATCTTTTTTAAAGCTTTCTGTACAGGTCTGTGGAGAAATTGAAACTGAATACCTCTTGGGACTTGGGACTTCAGGACAAGGTAGCACTACCCCATCATTCTCTTGCCTTAATAGTAGTTGGGTTATTTGTTTTATTTGTCTTTGTAAAAAAAACCCTTCACACAGAGGGGGGTTACAGAAGAGATAAATGATTGCCTTTGTTTGTTTATCAAACCAGGCAAATCCTTGTTTTGGCAATAGAACTTTGCTTCCAAACAGCAACCAAGAGGATCAAAGGAAAATTGATGTATGCATTTGTGTGAGGAAAGGGAAACTAGCATAGAAGAAGCTTTATATTTGGGAATTGTCTTCTGGTGCTGGACTGTCAAGGTAATATTTTCCTAATTACCAAATAATCAAAGACTTTTATTTTATTTCAATTATTGCTAGTTTAGAGGTGGATTATAAACTTTCACCAGTTAATGTGTTAACTTTTATGGAGGTTAATTAGTTAATTTTATGGAGGTTAGTTAATTAGTTACAAAAGAACAGAAACACTAAAAGGGTAAACTGAAACCCAAAATTATTTTTTTCAAAATAGAGGACATCAACTAAGTACAGGATGGACAAATGTATCTCAAACCCTTTTGACAAGCCAACGATAATTATTAGTAAATAAGTAGGATATAAATCCTACTTATAAAAAGTGAGTTACATGCATGCTAATCTCTCCAACTATTTGAAAAGTCATAAGATCTGTCCTTTCTCTAAACAGCTTTACAATTTGTTTTGATTAATCAATTTTTAATGCAGTTCTTAAAAATTCAGTATAAACACATTAAATTTCCAGCTTTTTCTCTTGTGTATATATTTTTCTGGTCTCAGGAACAGGGTAAATGCAAGGAAAAATAAATTCAGCAAAGATTAAATATTAGAATAAAGTGGATAATCTTTTTTTAAACCAAGATATTCTATAGCAGGGGTGTCAAACTGCTGGCCCAAGGGCCAGATGCATCATAGCAAAACCGCGCCTACCCCATTGCCGGCAATGGCAAAAAAGTCATGATACATTGTGACACGTCACGTGATGTTGTGAGTTTGACACCCCTATTCTATAGTATATTTTATTGTGTTTTGCTAATCTAGGTGAAATGTTAATATATATTGCTAGTCCATGTATGATATGCCATATGCTAAATAAATAAATAAATAAATTCTATAGTGTGGGTTTTCCCAACTTGAGGAAATTAAAGCCAGGAAGTCACTTTGTTCAGGAAGAATTTAACTACAGTGCTGCACCTACTGCAGCCAGGCAGTAGCAGGCTTGCATAAAACTAGATTTATTCTAGGACCTTTACTGCTCCATGGAGATGAGCTGTGACATTTCTGCTTCCCCTTTCATAAATATTACATCTACCAAATGCAATTACCAAAGGCAAAGCAGCACCAAGTGTTTACTAAATATAATTATGTGATAATGTTAATGTGTTCTATGTCTCTGCGTTCTGACATTAGACAAACTCCCTATTAATAACAGCTCAATAAGATGCTGAGGTTTTGCAGAATACAACAGAAGGCTGAGGATTTCATGGTGGCTGTTAAATACCTAGAAAAAAAAGGAAAGTGCCCATTTAAGCCCTACAGCTTCAAATATTCTGGGCTGAAATATACATGATTAGTTCAATCTGGAAAAACATTGCAATCATTTTATATTAGGCTTGTTGCATAAAAGCATGGAACAAGATTTATAATTCACTTGAGTACTTTTATAGCTTCTTAAAGTACTTTTCCTGTTTCTATTTATCACGACGTGCAGCATTTCTCAACTTTAGCAACTTGAAGAGGCTGGGGAATTCTGGGAGTTAAAGTCCACATATCTTCAAGTTGTGAAGTTGAAAAACACTGACAAGTTAGAAACCTGGCAGCGGGCTTGAGGCCCTTGTTAATTGGGATGGGAACTGTCAAGCAACAACATAAATGTTCCATCCTTGCATTACAGAAAATAGCCATTGCCAATAACTCTTTGGAAGGTTGTAATCATTTTGAATTGGGAAGGTAGATGAATAGAAACACTTAGGCACAAAATTGGAAATTAAAGAAAAGTAAGCTTTTATGTTTATTTTTAATCAAGTTTTAAATGCACTGTTGATATTCCCCCTAATGAGAAGTTATGTTTAGACTGTTTAGAATGAACTGGCTGTCACATTGTCCATTCATGTGTGTGAGAGAGTGATGTAGCAGTTAAGATGCTGGTCTAGGTTTGGAATAATTGTGTTCAAGTCCACTGTCAGCTGTGGGGTCTTGCTGGGTTACTTTGGGCCAGTCAATGTTTTTGAACTCAACCAGAGCTGACTCACAATTTCTACTGCTGTCTTTTTATTACTGTGGAATGTTCAGTGAGTTCATGGGAACTCTGTAGCGTGATCTCTGTATTGATCGAAAAGTAATGCCTATGGGGATGAATAGGAAGTTTCTAGTTGGCAGGGCAGATCTGGTAAGTAAGATCTATAAATGGCCACCAGAGCAGGGTGGCAAAACCTATCTATCTATCTATCTATCTATCTATCTATCTATCTATCTATCTATCTATCTATCTATCTATCTACTATCTATCTATCTATCTATCTATCTATCTATCTATCTATCTATCTATCTCATTTATTTAGCCACCCATCTTAAATCAAACTCTGGGTGGCTCCTAAACAGCTATTAAAACAATATCAATAATAAAACAACATAATATATAAATATATTAAAACAATACACATTAAAAACCTGGCACTGAAGTTAAACATTTGGCATACAATCCCTCATAAAATCTTCTCGCCTACATCATCCTATCCCAGTGCTTGGGAGAAAAGCCAGGTCCTCAGTACTTTTTTGAAGGGTAGTAAGGTAGAGGCCTGTAGAAGCTCAGGGTATGCCAGAGGACAAGGGCTGCCACACAAAAGATACATTTCCTGCTCCCTTCAGGTGGCAATGTTTAACAGAGAAGACTAGGAGCATGCCCACCCTATCTGATCTGGTAAGACAGATAGATATCCTTAGGAAAGGGTCATGCATATAATCTGGCCTTGTTAATGGTAATAACCAGCACCTTAAATTGTACTGGAAGGAAAGTGGGAACAAATTTTTTTATTTTTTATTTTAATTCCATTTATATCCCGCCCTTCTCCGAAGACTCAGGGCGGCTTACAAGTTTAGCAGTAGCCTTCATTCTATGTATATGCCTGCTTATTAGGGCTTTCACACACACCCCCAAGCGGCATTATTACAAAGTCAGCTTAATTGCCCCCAACAATCTGGGTCCTCATTTTACCTACCTCGGAAGGATGGAAGGCTGAGTCAACCTTGAGCCTGGTGGGATGCGAACCTGCACTAATTGCAGGCAGCTGGTGTTACTTAAGGAGGCATTAGCCCACTGCTCCACCAAGGCTCAAATGCAGTTTGCTCAAAGAATTGTTACATATGTAAACCTAGTCGCACTCATCACTGCATATGTCACCTTTCTTCTCGATGGTCTTCAAGGGCACCCTACTAGATGGCAGCAAGCAATACCTTATTCCCCGTTGCTAATAGTTCCTTGTGTTTTTGTAATCCAGATCCATTGACCCAGATTCTCTAAAAAGCATTTTAGGACAATAGTAATGAGTACTGAAGAGTATAATACTGGTTGTAGAGTCTTGCATATGGTTTGGTCAATATGCAAACAGCAACCTTTTTTAGAGGACTGAATTACATGCATGTGAACTGTACACACATGGGCAAAGAAAATACGTCCCTATGAGCATATAGTGGTGTCATTGGAATCTTCTGAACTCACATTAGCCATAGTTTTAATTTGATCTTTGACCTCAAAGGTAAAAGGTCAACTGCTGATTTACTTTGGTCCTGGGGTCTCCATCCATGTTCACTTTAATGTTTTGCCATAGAAACAATTTTCTTTTCTGGCTAAATCACATTCAAAATATGATGACTCGCCAACACCTAATCTTCTCTGTTATTGAGCAACAGCTGCCCCTAAAAAAAAGTGGTACTAAAAAATTAAAACAAACCTCTTTGAGAAAAAAGTTTTTACTGCAACCTGAACACATATTAAGCAATGCCATATTGATAGTTATAGAAACTGAATAAATAAATATTGATTTGGTGTAGTCTCAAAACAGAAATTTACAATGCTAAATTTACGTGTAAAATAGAGCATGTATCTCAAAATCATTTGAGTCTGAAACCTTTGTAAGTCTGTGTTATGACCAAGATAACGGTATGGTAAAGGCAGGTTAATTAACATTCTGTGTTCATCTTCTAGTCTCTTAGGTTTCCTTACTTTTTGTTCAGTGATCCCATTTGTGATATTAAATTAAAACACATGTATCTCTGCAAAATATATTTGGCACTTAGCATGGATGTATATCACGGACAATCTCAAATACTTATTAATAAGTCTGGGAAATACCTAACTTTTCCCATTCTGATTATCTTCATTATATTACATTTACTGTAATCTGCAGGCAGCAGAGTCTGAAATGGGGAGGGCCTCAGGCTTCCCAGACTATTCCAATGGAGTGAGGGCTTTGCTCTGCACATTGTGCTTATATGGATGACATCTTAATTCTTTGCTGCTAAGTTTTGTCAAGCGTTTCAGCGAAGTACTATAAATGGATCTAAATCAGTATCTGTGTATCAAAACACATACGATAAATATTGGATTCAAAGAGAGAGGTGAATGCACCTTTTTGGTAAATATTTCAATCATTTTTTTCCCCTTGGGCTCATACACAAGCCCAGAAAAAAACGCTGTTTTTTTAAGGAGTTGCTGATAAGTGTAACAGCAGTGTCCTTGCATTCTCTGAATCACCTTTTCCCCTTTGGATCCAGGCGCTGCACAATCCTAGTAAATGTAATTTTTAAGGATGTTATATTTCTGATTCCCACCTAGTCCAACCCAGGAGACTGTTCTAAATGTTGATTTTCACTTTAAGGAATAGTGTTTTCTTTATGTTAGGAGAATAAGGGAGGGGACATATCGATACTATGAATTTATTGAGCATGGCACACCACAGATAGCTTTATTTTGTTACGATGGAAAGATTGTGCCACTCCAGATTTACAAATCTTGATTGATAGTTTGTATTCTTTGCTTTTGAATTGATCATCCTCTGACAAAATAGAATGACTGATCACTATTAGGCCGTGTGGTCAAGGTGTGCTGTTGTAAACAGCACCGTTAGCCTTTCCTAGAGGTACAATACCATTGTTGAAAACATTTTCTGGTTTTTTTTCTCTCTTCCCTTTTTCTTGTTTTTCTTCTCTTTTTTTGCATTTGTTGCCTTTTCTTTCTTTTTTATATGATAGCAATAGTAAGTCCACAATGATGATTTAAAAAAGAAAGCAATAGGTTGCAGCTGCCTATCTAAGAATGTCTCTGGGATATGGAGTATTAATTTAATTTAAATAATTGAATAAAGTAATATAAAGTACTGTGGGGTATATAGAACCTGGTAGGTGCCGTATTCTAATTTATTAAAATATAGGCTCATAGAGTGAAAAAAGACAAACAGTTAAAAGAACATAGAATATAAATATTCAGTTAAAAGACCCTGTTTATATCTGAGAGTAAACATATCTAGAGTATAATTGTAATCAGATTCAGTAATTTTGAGCATTGCAATGGTATATGATTTGGCCACCATTCTGGAAAGTTTCTAATCCTGGTCATTTAGAAGGCAGTTCACAAGTGCTATGTGAAATCAATCAGTATTTTCTGACAAAGAGGAGATTACCTTTAGCCCCAGGTATGGAGGGCATTGCAGAATTATATGCAATGCTCTCTCAGTTTCAGAATCTGAGCTCCTATTGACCTTGGCCGCCATGTTGAGAGTTCTAGCTTTGCTATGTTTTGCTGACTTTGTACTTTGTTGGAGCACTTGTTATTGTGACAAGCAAACGTCACATTGTAGCATTAATCAGTATAAATTAGAAATGTTTTCACGGACCTTTTTCACCATTTCAGCCTGTTTTCTTCTGCAGAAATATTTTAACAATTCTGAAATTTCAATTAGCGTCTTAGAGGGGCCTAAATATATATTTTTCGTTTACAATTTTTGTAAACAATTTTGAGTTAATGAAAATTAAAATATTTTTACATTTTGTTATTACATTCAAACTTCTTTGAAAAGGTTAAAATAATTTTAATGTATGAAAAAAATAATTCTGTGCTTTTCTTATAATTTTACTTCAATTTCGTATCTATGTTATTTCATGCGGCAATGCATAACTTTAGTTGGTGTTTTCCCAAAATATATATTCAGCATTAGATTTCCAATTTAAAAGGAGTTAAGGCAATTTTGATTTGCAATGTGGCAAAAAGATCTAATTAGATTCAATTTATTGTTAAAATATGAAAATTGGTTCACACACAGACAAAAGGACCATACATTCAGTACTTCACTCATTTGTTTGTTCAGGCATCCAGGATCTAAGATGTTTCTCAGAGAACAATATGACTAACCCGGAAATACATGTCTTTAACTTTAGATGGCCCTTGTACAAAAGCAGTGTAAACTTTTAGTCAAAAATGTATTCCCTGGATGGTTGAATGACGGACAGATTGGCCAGTGTTTTTCTTGGAGACAATGGTTGATGATGTATGTTGACAACCTATATCACCACAGCCCCTTACATCTTTTCCATTTTCCTTTGGGGGGAAAAGTTGTCATTTTTATGCCTATCCTGTTGTGTGAAACTAGAAGTTTTTTATGCCAGCAACTGATAGAACAAAGAATGCAGCCTCAGAAAATCTTCATTAAATTTCAAAGAGTGCTCAGAGTTGGTTGGAAAGCAAAACATCCTAGTTCAGCTCTATTGTGGATTCTATGCAGCAGTTTGCAGCTATTTTTATTATGGTGAAGCTGAGTGCTATTTATAACAGTTATAAGATGACAGTGAACTGGCAGTCTAGGTTATTATTCTGGCATGAAGATGCACCTGGTTTGGGCTCATCATCAAAATGCTGCCCTAATATTTCATAAAAGCTGTTCCTGGCATTCTATCATATACTGTTACATGCGAGCATGGAGAAAGGCTCCTGTAGGTATGTAGGATCCATGTGATATGATCTCATTCTACATTGTAGTACAGATGTGAGCAACTGGTATGGGATTTTTCCCTCTCACCGTGGATTCAAAATATATACACAAAGCCTGTATGAAAAAAGGCTAGCTTAAAGTCAAAAGTGCAAGGGGGATGCTTAGCATGGTTCAGTTCTCCTGGTACAGGGGTCTGCAACCTTGACAACTTTAAGCCAGCTATGCTGAGGAATTCTGGGAGCTGAAGTCCACAAGTCTTAAAGTTGTCAAGGTTACAGACCCCTGTCCTGGTAGAAACTAATATACTAAGGCATCTTCTTCAACAGTTCACGAATTTAACCATGGAATTCAGAGCCCTCGGGCAGAACTGTGAGTAGAAAGGCCAGCCAAATGGCTAAAACCTCACATGAAATTGAATCTGAAAATGAATTGGAGGCTGATTTATCACACTGGGAAGAAATTGTTTTGGCAGAGAGCCATGTGCCAAGTGCTACTAGGCTGTCCAGTGCTGTTTAAATGACATGATTGGCTCTGGAGAAAATGTGGTACATCTTTAAGCTTTCAGTTTTGCAGAGTTCATTGGATTGTGTCCCTGCAGCATGCTGCAACCACACGTGAGTTCTTTAAAACTGGCATTATGTCTCGCAGTGTGATGCAGAAGTATGCAGAGAAAACTCAAGCAGTCATGAATACCTGTAGACCACAAGATGTGTCACAGCTGTGATCTTTTTAAAGAACTGTTATTATAACAAATTCTTGCCAGATTTAACCACCTAGCTTCACCTCTTGAACAAGAGGAAAGAATATGAGAATTGATAAAATAATGCGAGCAAATTTTCGTTGAAGAAAAAAAAATAGTAATATCAGACATAGTATCACACATGCACTTACTGATGCTGCCTTGTAGTATTTTACTCAGTACTTCATTTAGTGTCTGTTCAAAGTTACAACAGCACTGAAACAAGTGACTTATGACTGTTTTTCACACGACCCTTACAGCATCCCTGTGGTCATGTGATCAAAATTCAGCCACTTGGCAACTGACGGTTGCAGTGTCCCAGGGTCATGTGATCACCTTTTGTGACCTGACTAGCAAAGTCAATGGGGAAGCCAGATTCACTTAACAACCGTGTTACTAACTTAACAACTACAGTGATTCACTTAAGAAGTGTGGCAAGAAAAGTCATAAAATGGGTCAAAACTCACTTAACAACTGCCTTGCTCAGCAATGGAAATTTGGGCTCAATTGTCATATATTGAGGACTACTTGTATCTCAAAATATGGTATTGGCATAGTTATGTCACACATCATGAAAGATGGTAATGGAAGCCAAATAATGTTTGCATTTTTGCAGAGCAAAAAAAAAAGGCTTTGAGTTTGGCTTTTGGAATTGGAATTAATGTTTTAACCAGTATTTGTGCAAATGGAGTATATCCTCATTGCTGATCAGCAGCCTGTGTTGTCAGTTATGAATCTACAAAAACAGATTCTGTTTATAGCTGTTGATTAAATGTATCATAGGGCTTTGTTCCTCAGAAGGCACAGATTCAACACAGAATTCAAAAGGATATATAATCATGAAAATGTGGGTGGATGGATTATGTGTGTGCTGTTTCCTGATTATGCTGACACCAATGGATTATAATATCTCTTGGCTGCTATTTGCATTTAATTTCTTCCTGTATTTTCCAGGAAACTACAGATCAATCAGCCAGACATCAGTACCTGGGAAGGTCCTAGTAAAGAAAAAAACAGATATATGAACACCTAGAAACAAGCAAGGCTATTACTAAAAGCTATAGAAGCCAAAATAGATTTGTCAAAAACATATCATGCCAGACAAACCTTATTGTACTCTTTAATAAAGTGACTAAATTAGTGGATCAGCAAAACTCAATTGCTTTTGTTTACTTCAACATCAGCAAGGCATTTGACAAAATAGACCACAGCCTACTTGGTAAGATAAATTTTTTTGGGGTGGACAGCATCACCAGCAGATGGATTCATAACTGATGGATTCCAACTGCACTCAACATGTAGTCTTCAATGGAAGTACATATACACGAAGGGAAGCATTCAGTGGAGTACCCAAGGTTCTGCCTTAGGCCTAGTACTCTTCAACATGTTTATAAATAATTTAGATAAGGGGATAGAAGTATGCTGGCTCATACTTAAGTGGTTGCTCACCACTCATCAAATTTGCAGACAACACCAAGCTAGGGGAAATAGCCAGATAGATAGAAGATAGACAGATAGAATATAGACTCATGATTCAGAAGGAACTTGACAGACTTGAACATTGGGGCCAATCTAACAAAATGCAGTTCAATGATGAGAAAAGTAAAGTCTTATACTTAGGCAAAAAACCCAAATGCACAGGTGGTACCTACCTCAACAGCAATAACTGTGAGAGGGATCTAGGAGTCCTAGTGGACAACCATTTAAGTATGAGCCAGCAATGCGCTGCAGGTACCAAAATGTAGTCCTAGACTGCATCAATAAAGGGATAATATCAAGTTCATGTGAAGTGTTAGTACTGCTCTACTGTATACTGTACTGGTAAAAGCACACTGTGAATACTGTGTCCAGTTTTGGTCACCATAATACAAAAAAGATACTAAGATTCCAGAGAAGAGCAACAAAGATGATTGGGGGACTGGAGGCTAAAGCACATGATCAATGTTTGTGAATTGGATATGTCTAGTCTAACGAAAAAAGGAATAAGGTCTAACAAGAAAAGGAATAAGGGTGACATGATAGCAGTCTTCTAATATTTGAGGGGCTGTCACAGAGAAGGCAGGTGTAGACTTAGTCTTCAAAGCATCTGAGGGCAGGACAAGAAGTAACGGGTGGAAGCTTATCAAAGAGAGATCCAATGTGAGTGCTCCATCGCTGGAGATTTTTAAGAAGAGACTGGACAACCATTTGTCTGGAGTAGTATAGGATCTGCTTGAGCAGACTATTGGACTAGAAGATCTCCAAGTTCTCTTCCAACTCTGTTATTCTGCATTCTGTATGTTTTAATTGTTTTTATGATTGTTTGCTATCCAGATTTTCTAGTTTGCAATGCCAGCTATACAAATTGAATGAATGAATGAATGAGTTTACTTGCACAGAGTAAACAGTGCAAAATCCACATCAAATGGGGATTTCTTTGACATTTTTTTCTCTCACAGAGATCAAGAGTCTTCCCATCACAACTGAGATGATTCAGAGAAAAATTAGGAGAAACTAATTTTAGCCACCCACGCAGTAGTTATATTGAGAAAACTTTTTTCAAGAACAGATGTCTCAGAACCATTAGTGAGTGACAATCACTACAATTTTTAGCTAAAGCAATTTCCAATATTCATGAAAAAAGAATGGACTTAGACATATAATATGAGCACTGTATCACCCATCTACAAACAGATTAGCTGAACATTTTGTTCAAATCTTCAGGAATATTATTTTGTATTTGGAGAAAACCTCACACTGAACCGAAAGCTTGAACATGTTCTGTTTCAAATGACAACAAATGCAACCAACAACAAAATAAACATGGACATACCATACAGTCATGGTTGGACCATCTCACATCAAATTTGAGAAATAATTATTCAGGACAAATAGCTGAAGAAATTTGATCAGTCTTTCTTACTGAAACATACAGTACATTGATCAGCTGAAGAGCAAAAAGGTAGAGAAAGAAAAAGTTGATGTCACATCTGGACATATAACTGCATTTTAGATTTATAACTAATAGTTGCTTCGTAGTTGCCAATAGTTATATAACATCAAACACTTGTTTGTATATTATACAAAAACCACCACCGAATCTAGATTTATAGAGGGTACCTATCAGTGGTGGGATTCAAATATGTGAACAAGCGGTTCCCTGTGTGGATGCTGCTTCCAAAGTCCATTCTGGGCCTGGGCAACAAAAAATTAGCTACCGGTTCTGCTGAACTGGTGCGAACTGGCTGAATCCCACTACTAGTACCTATCTTGCATGAAAGTAGCGTATTGTTGTTGCTGTCACTGTTATTATTTGATTAAGTGTACCTGCAATCTAACGTTTAATTACCCCTGCTTCTTGTGTCAGTTGTAATTGTACCAGATCTCTTAGGAATTAAAATTCCAGTAAAGCAAGCAGCCAAAAAGCATATTTTAGTGTCAAGCTGATCAATGAAAAAACACAACCGGTATGTCATAATTTCTTCTCTTCCAAGAGGAGAGTCTGCATCCGAGGCTGGTCTGTATTTTTAGGGAAGAAATTCATAATTAATTAATACAAATTGATAGGTAACTGCTGGTTACATTCTTTAGTAGATAAAAGTTTACTTCTGTAAAAAGTTGCAAGTTCTTCAATTCCATGGACTTTTTCAGCAAGCTGACTGTATAAAGAACAAGTCAGCCGCGAACAAAAAATAAATTCAGAATTTTTTTAGCAGTTAAAATAGATATATAATCTACAACATTTGGCAGAAGGATAGTGAAAGTTTAGCTCACTAAACTATGACATAATAATATATATGTATTCTATGTTTGGTTTATAACTGCAGATAATGAGCCTTATTAGGACACTGGATTGAAGATCCAGTGTCTTATTGTAGTTTTTCAACACTTAATCTTGCATTACCTTCAGCTTGCAAGATTCTGGTCATCCAGTCTTCTTCAAACAAGTGCACGTCACATGCTGAAGTACAATTCTACAAATACTAACCAATAAAGCCTATGTTCAGGAGTTAGATCAGCACAACTGGTGGGTGCTGGTTTGGGAAAGGGTGTATCAGACTTTAGTGTAAGGTATATCTATCAGCAGATAGTTTTCATGGAATATGGCTAAAACATATATTCCACTAGGTGCAGAGTTTGTCTCCCTGTTGATGCCAATGTAGCTAAAGTATCATAAAATATACTTTTCTAAAAACTTACAAAAATTTTAGAACATCTTGCAGAGACCATTTTCATACAATTTGATCTGACCAAGAGAAAAATCCACTGGGAAAAAGTTCAATTTCTCTCTTCCTAGTGTCAATGGTTCTTGTTCCCTTGTGATTAATTGTTAAAAGAAATTTTGTGACATGGTTGAAGCCCCAACTTCCTTTGTCAGGATCTTCTCAAGCTGTTTTATCACTCCCTGAGGCCAGACTGGCCCCGGCACCAGGCAGTCTGAGCCCCAACATGTACTTCAGAGGCCTGGAACATGTTTGTTTTGGTGTGAGACTTGGCTTAATTGGGGCTCAAAGGGAAACAACTCCTAGGGGTGGGGGGGGGGTCGGTGGAGGGAGAAGAAGAAACACAGCAGTGATGGACATATCCCTGAAGGCAAACAGGCAGACTGTCCCTGTCCAGATATATATGGCTACAAAGCAACTTTGGGCTGATGGGTCTTAGAAATGCCAAAATTGTTTGACCTAAAATTGGCAATTATCTGATGTCTTTGCTTAACTGGTGCTTTTGATATGGGGTTCATGACCAAGACTTCTTCAGCAACAGAACTCACTAGAGAAAGGTCCCCACTTTCTAGATAGTTAGAACAGACATACATTCCTTTGAAATATTGGTTAACATTCTTCCATTTTAAATTGTATTTTATCAAATTCCATTTTGGATTGCTTTTATCAAGTTTTGGTGACGGTTTGTTGCTGGAACTTTGCACTTTGATATGGCCCAAGGGCTAATCAATAAAGTTGTTGTTGTTGGTTAACATTCTGTATAGTATATTATGGAGGATAACAGTAGACTCTCCAGAAGAGAGTTTTTGGCAGGGGGAAAATAAACAGGTACTTTTAATTTTCAGGTTTTGAGAGGCTGAGCAAGGTAACCTTTTTAGGCAAGTGAGAAGCCAGATTTTCAAGCAATATGGTGCATATTTTGGGGGAATTGTTTTGTTTATAAGAATTTTCAAGCCCACTTCTTTTTTCTTTATACTTATTGCTCTGCTTTTGTGGCTGGGTTGCTTCTTTAATATTGTGGTATGCATTTGTAATTTTTTGCAATTAGTTATAAAATAAAGATGATAAACTAGAAAAAAAGAATGGAAAGAGATCTGGAACATAACAGAATAGAGCAATATAGGCATAATGGAAGTGCTTTTTCACCCTGCTCAACTCTTTTTCTCCATAGTTCAGTGAATTATTTATGTACAAGGCAAAGGAGACAATAAATCAGTGACTGTGCTTAACATGAGTTACTTCGTAAGCAAGGATACCACAAGATTGCAGTTTGGGCTCCCAGAGCACAGAAAATCAGTTATACAATTATATACTCTGATGCAGTCTTGTACAAAAAATGTTTCAAGCAACTGGAAAGACCCATAACTAGGGAGCTCTTCTGTCATCAGATTAACAGATTTCCAGCAAATTATCTTTACTGAGAGTAAAAGATGCAAAGCAAGTGAAAGAAATGGCACTATGGAGTTAGATCATACACTATTTCACTAGTGCAATGCAGGGAAGAATATAGGTATTCACTATATTAGACATCCTAGTTTGCATAAAATAGGATGAGTGTGTTTGCTCTAAAATGGCTTTAATTGCATGCAGCACAATCCTCAAAACATATCCCAAAATGAATGGTACTGTCCTTACTATTAGCAGAAAATGTTGCAGATGGGTAATGTAGTCTACAATCCTCTCCCCTCCCCTTCTCTCCTCTTTCTTACCAGAAAATCTCAACTGACAAAAACATGAAGTGGACAGGATTATGGGGAGGCTGAGCTCCTCCACATGTTTGTTGGACCCGTGCCCTTCCTGGCTGGTTTATGCAGCTAGGGAGAGGACACGAGGCTGGCTCCAGGCGGTTATATCTGCTTCTTTGAGTGAGGGTTATTTCCCCACCGTCTTGAAGGAGGCGGTGGTGAGACCTCTCCTCAAGAAGCCTGCCCTGGACCCAGCCGTTTTGAACAACTTTCGTCCAGTCTCCAACCTTCGCTTTCTTGCGAAGGTTGTTGAGAGTGTGGTGGCGCATCAGCTCCCTCTGGTCCTGGATGAAGCGGATTATCTGGACCCCTACCAATCGGGTTTCAGGCCCGGGTACAGCACGGAGACGGCATTGGTCGCTCTGGTGAATGATCTCTGGAGGGCGCGGGATAGGGGACATTCCTCTGTCCTAGTCCTATTAGACCTCTCAGCGGCTTTCGATACCATCGACCATGGTATCTTGCTGCGGCGTCTCAGGGGATTGGGAGTGGGAGGCACAGTTCTTCAGTGGTTCTCCTCCTATCTCCTGGGACGCTCGGAGTCGGTGTTGGCAGGGGGGCAGAGATCGGCCCCTAGGTCTCTCGTTTGTGGAGTTCCTCAGGGGTCGGTTCTCTCGCCTCTCCTGTTCAACATCTATATGAAACCGCTGGGTGAGATCATTCGTGGTTTTGGAGTTGGGTATCATCAGTATGCCGATGATACCCAACTTTTCTTTTCGACCCCAAACCACCCCAGTGATGCCCTCGCCGTGATGTCCCGTTGCCTGGAGGCGGTTCGGGTCTGGATGGGGAGGAACAGACTTCAGCTCAACCCTGACAAGACTGAGTGGCTGTGCATTCCGGCATCCCGGGACATTCCAAATGTTCCATCTCTTTCTATGGGGGGTGAGCTCTTACCCCCCGTGGATAGGGCTCGCAACTTGGGAGTCCTTCTAGATTCACGGCTTACTTTGGAAGAGCATATAGTGGCCGTGACTAGGGGGGCTTTCGCCCAGGTTCGCCTGGTGCGCCAGTTGCGGCCCTATCTGAACCGGGATGCCCTGTGTACAGTCACTCATGCGCTCGTGACCTCTCGCCTTGACTACTGTAATGCTCTCTACATGGGGCTTCCCTTGAAGACCACTCGGAGGCTCCAACTGGTACAGAATGCGGCCGCGAGAGTTGTCTTGGGAGTTTCCCGGTACTCCCATGTTACACCTTTGCTCCGCGAGCTGCATTGGTTACCAGTTGTCTTTCGGGTGAGGTTCAAGGTGTTGGTCACGATCTTTAAGGCCCTACATGGCATGGGTCCGGGTTACCTCAGGGACCACCTGCTGCCGGCATCGACTCCCCTCCGCCCTGTGCGTTCCCACAGAGAGGGCCTCCTCAGGGTGCCGCCAGTCAGGGAATGTCGACTGGTGGCCCCCAGGGGGAGGGCCTTCTCTGTGGGGGCTCCGGCTTTATGGAATCAATTGCCGGTGGAGCTCCGGATGGCACCAGACCTTCGAACTTTCCGTCGGGGCCTGAAGACCCATCTGTTCGAATTAGCTGGTCTGGCCTGATGGGGGATTATGGGCTTTTAATTGTTTTTAATCTGTACTTCTGTTTTAATTGGGCATGGATTTAATTCTTTTTAATTTTTGTATAGTGTTTCTTATGTATGCCCTGTGAACCGCCCTGAGTCCCACCAAGGAGAAGGGCGGTATATAAATCAAATAAACTATAACTAACTATAACTATGATGGAAGTGCTCAGTATCAATATCTGTGATCTACAAAGGGAAGTGAAAGGGCTAAAACATTTGTTGGATCATAAGAATTGGTACCAGCTATTCTGTGGGGAAAAGTAAGGATGGTTTTAGAGAGAGAAAAAGGTAGAGCAGGGTTTCCCAAACTTTGAGGTCTATCATTCTTGGAGAGATGCAGACAGATCCAGAAGCCACTTTTAGTTGTACATTGTTGCAATGAATCCATATTTCCCAAATTTCATTGTATTATTTTAATTAATTAGCGTTCTTTGTTTTGTGTTTGGACTTTTAGGGGAAATTATGATTACACTAAAGTTGGAAAGTTATGGCAAAAAATTATAAGCCCTTGGTATAAATGAATATAAATGAATAGATTTAGTGCTGTATAATCTAGCTTTATTTCCTTATGTCATGCCTTTAATTTCTTTATCATATTGTTTTTTGTTTTTTTTCTGTGTCTTGTAAAATGTTGTTTGATGGGTAGGTATGCTTGCGTGTATATTTCCAAAACAGCAATAAACAATCCTTTGCTTGTTTTTCTTTTAGAAAGTTTTAAGAAAATTCAAGGTAGAGATCTGCATTGTACCGTTTCTTCCCAAAGGGGAGAATTTTGATATTATCTTCTAAGAGATTTATTGTTGTGTTGTCTGCAGATTTGGTAATATTTTTAACCCAACACTCATTGTATGGTACTTTCAGTTTGATGTAGAATGAATGAATGAATGAACCTTTACTGTCAAAGTACAACCATGTATATACATTGAGATTGGCTGAGCCTCCCTTCTTGCCCCCACCCCCAACTTACAGTGACACAAACTCTCCATCTTATTACACCATGTGAGCTAATTGCACAACTTGCCTCGCAAGTCAACCATACATAAAGTTTATAAAATTATATCCCGTTCAAAAGCCTAACAGCCCATGGATAAAAGCTGTTCTTCAGCCTGTTGGTACGGCTGGCTATACTCCTATATCTCCTACCCGATGGTAGGAGAGTAAAGAGATACCGTCCAGGGTGTGAGTCATCCCTGAGAATTTTCCTCACTCTTCCAAGGCAGCGAGCCCTGGCGATGTCATCCAGTGGTGTCAGGGGACAGCCCACAATGTCTTGTGCTGTGCTCACCACCCTCTGTAATGCTTTCCTATCCGCGACTGTCAGACCAGCATACCAAATCACAATACAGTATGAGAGGACGCTCTCTATAGTAGACCGGTAAAAGAGGGTCATTAGCCGTTGTTCTACCCTGTTCTTCCGCAAGACGCTGAGAAAGTGAAGTCTCTGTTGGGCCTTTCTGGCCATCTGGGTTGTATTGACTTTCCAGGTAAGATATTTGCAGAGATAGACTCCCAGAAATTTAAAGGAGGAAACTCTCTCCACACAGTCCTCCCCGATGTAAAGTGGGGCAGGTTCCTCCTTTTTCCTCCAGAAGTCTAGCACCATCTCTTTTGTCTTGCCGATGTTCAGGTGCAAGTTGTTGTTACAACACCATATGGATAGTTTTTGTACCTCCACCCTGTATGCTGTCTCATCCCCACCTGTAATAAGACCCACCACGGTAGTATCATCTGTGAACTTAATTATCGCAGTAGATGGGTCGGATGATACACAGTCATATGTGTACAAAGAGTACAGATAGGGGCTAAGCACACAGCCCTGTGGCGAGCCGGCACAAAGCTTCAGGGGGGTGGACAAAGCAGACCCAACCCTCACTGTTTGTAACCGGGCTATTGATGTACACTAATTGGGTGTGTCTGTTCAGTTTTGCATCCATCTTTTGGTATGTAGTCCAACATTTTCTGCCAACCTCTCTACTAAAATCTCATGGGAAAGGGTGGCGAATGCTTTGCTAAAAAGCACTGTTATGTCTGCTGCATTCCTGTGGTCAGTAAGCCAGTCAGTCTATTGAAAATGGAGATTACACTGGTTTTACATGACGTTATTGATAAACCCACGCTAGTCTCCTGTCAAGCAATGTATTCTTTTCTAAATGCTTGTATGAAAGTTTATTCATCAAGTAATAAAGCCCTACTGCTGACCTATTATGTATCTGCTGTGAACTGTGTTGCATCATTTACTACAGGGAGACAGAATAACTTGCTAAATAATTGGAGATTGAACATAATGAAAGACATGATAATACAAGGTTTGCACAACATCCCAATGTGGACAGACCTGAGTGGGCAGAGAAGCAGATGTCCAAGATCTGTTTCCAAGATACCCAAGAAGTAGCTCTCCAACCTGTCTGGATCAGTCCTAAGGGAGTTGGACTGATTGTAGCTGAGCACATTCAGAAGATCTCCAACCTGGAACTCAAAAAAAGTGTAAAACTTATGGTCCTTTGTACCAAACTATTTTATTTTTTTAATGCATATCATTCAAGCATAGGGCATGCTTAAAAAAGTGGAATCAGTTAACACATTAATGTTTCCAGATGGGTACCACCAGGGCTTTTTTTCTCATAGAACGCTCAGAACGGAGTTCCAGCACCTTTTTTGGATGGAACCTTGTAGGGTAGGCAAAGTGGGTTGTATGACATTGTGTGAGTTCCGGCACCTTTTTCTTTTACAAAAAAAGCACTGGGTACCACCTTAGTTCATTGTAGCAAAAGCACCACCACCACTAACAGCAAAAATCATGCTCTAAGATACTGTAAGGTTTTTAATTGTTACTCTAACAGTGATAATAAAAGTAGCATGAAAGAAATGTGATAAAGCATTACTAGAGGCCTAAGATATACTACCTGTTAGAAAATCTAGAGCAGGATACTTTTTGTGTTAGTTCCCTGCCAGAAACAATAGAACAAAGGGTGATTTACTTCCTAACATTGAACACTGAAACATTTATTTAATGTGCAATTGAAGTAAACACCTTTTGGCAGCAACAAAACATTTGGCCTGTGGCCTATGAGATTGTCTGAAGTAAAAAAATGAGATGGAGCTGCCTATTTGCTCTTGATTCCTAGGGAGAATCCTGCATGGCATAAGAATATATGGAGAATATATACTTCCCCAAGAATAACTTGTAAAGGATAAACATTTGGTAAAAAAGGACAAGCAGCAACATTTATTTGAAAAAATAAAAAACAGGAAATGGGAGGGGAATTCAATGTGAACTCTCTTCGCTTATTTCAAATGATCCAAAGCCCAGTGTCATCTCAAGGTTGTCGAAGTGCCCAAGTTCCCACGAGACCTAGAAATCCATCTCCATTCAGAGCTATCTAAAAGCTTCCTAGTGTGAAAGGGCCACTGAACTGTTCAAGCTACTCCTCCACCCTAACCCACACATATTTTGTGCACGAGAAACAGCTGTTTTATGTTTTAGCTCTTGCAGTGCCAGGTTAATGTTTGGGTGAAAAAGATTGCTACCTATGTTTAAAATAATTTTACTACTATTCACGCACAGATAAATACAAACCCCTAATTCTTATATACATTTTACCAAGATTCAAAATAATCTTTCATTTTTTGCAAGAAATGAATTGGATTAACAGCAGCTGCAGTCAAATCCTGTTATGCCTCTTTCATTACTATTCTTGTACAGCTCTTTAGAGGGTTGGGACCATGTAGAATGAATATTTTTAATGGTAACATTTGTTCTCATTTGGACTTCATAAACCTTAAACAAGGAGCATGAATTTCACTTGATATTCTTAAAATTGTGATCATGGGTCTATAATGGAAGGTATTTGGATGCAATGAGTGGATTTGCTAGAGCTGGCACAGAGAAATAATACACAAAAATTCTACATCTTTTTAACTCAACGATTCACACTGCTTAATATAGGAATTTCTCTTCTCAATAGCAATGCAAGGATCACCTTGCTCACATTTCCACTTAGGATAAATTCCAACCGCAGAGCCAATAGCACAGCAATCATTGCTATTACCATTCTAAATGACATTAGGGGAAAAGGATCAATCTCATACATGAGCAGAAGCAGATGCTTTAGACCAATTAATCATTTTGGGCCAATTAAACAATTGAGCGGGCTACTGCTATTTAATTTTTTAATATACAGGTGGCCCTTGTTATCCACAATTCCATTACAGCTGTTTTTTTTTTTGCATAATCACACCAAAAAGATACTAGATGTTAGTGTTCATTCTAAAAAGTTCATCATGGAAAATGCAGAAGTAAGGTGACCAACACTAAGAGGAAATAAGCAGGGATTTATTCAATGATCCTTGGGTCTCAATGTTACAAGAAAGGAGAACAGAGAACAATAAAAAGCATTGTAAGATTTTTAATAAGAATTTTGAATTGGAGAGTGAGAAATTCTAGGGTTGCAATTCCCTGTCGGGATCATGAGATCATATTGGAAAAACTGGTTAGGTTTGATGGTGTAAGGAGAGCCTATTTATAGTTAAGGAAAACTGTTTTTAAGAGGTAATATAGATAGTCCTCGACTTACAATCACAATTGAGCCCAGATTTTATGTTGCTAAGTAAGAAATTTGTTAAATGAATTTTGTCTCATTTTCTCACTTTTCTTGCCACATTTGTTAAGTGAATCGCTGCAGTTGTTAAATTAGTAACTCAGTTCTTAACTGAATCTGGCTTCCCCATTGACTTTGCTTATCGGAAGGTTGCAAAAGATGGTGACTGCAGGGCAATGCAACCATCATAAATATGAACCAGTTCTCAAGCATCCGAATGTAAATCACATGATCCTGGGGATGCTGCGACAGTCATATGTGTGAAAAATGGCCATTCGTCATTTTTTCCCAATGTCATTCATCACTAAACAAAATGTTGTAAGTTAAAGTCTACCCATAGCAGTGCTGGAAATAGCCGTTGTCTTTAATTGGCCAGAAGAGAAACATTGATGAGTTTAAGACCCGTCACCCAATGACTTTGTTTTGGTTCCCATATAATATCAGGCCTGTATTAGTCAATTGCAGGGGCTGGGTCTTTGCTGCTTTTTTTTTAAATTCCATTTATATCCCGCCCTTCTCCGAAGACTCAGGGCGGCTTACAAGCTTAGCAGTAGCCTTCATTCTATGTATATGCCTGCTTATTAGGGCTTTCACACACACCCCAAGCGGCATTATTACAAAGTCAGCTTAATTGCCCCCAACAATCTGGGTCCTCATTTTACCTACCTCGGAAGGATGGAAGGCTGAGTCAACCTTGAGCCTGGTGGGACTCGAACCTGCACTAATTGCAGGCAGCTGGTGTTACTTAAGGAGGCATTAGCCCACTCCTCCACCAAGGCTCTTTTAGTCATTGCCTTTGTCAATAGTGTGTGTGTGTGTGTGTGTATCCATGTATCCTAAATAATTTTTGTGATTGTTTTTTGATTCTATCCATCAAATAACAGAGTGGATTAACAAGATTCCAACTGAAAATTTATGAAATGTGTTCTTTGAATAAAACTCTTGGTACCTCTCTCTATGAAATTGATCAGGGTTACTCCTGTAGAATCAATAATTGCATCTACAAGTTTAGTTTTATTCTGACTAAAGTCGAAATAATATATATATAAACAATGTTGAACGAAAGTAAAGGAATATCAGAAGAAGTTTGCTGCACTGTATCTGTTTCTCAGAAACTGTTCAGGCTTCTTCTCTTTGGAAAGGCCACTTTGGATTTCAAATTTAATTTCCCGCTATTCATAAATTTAAAGACTTGCACATAATTTTTTGGTTATTTCCTGTGCCTTTCAATTAAGAACATTCATTCATTTCCAAATGTTACTTTAAATTTAGAGGTGAAATTAAATAGGAAAGTGTTGTTGTTTTTTAAAAAAAAAGTTTACAATAGTCTTCTTAACAGAAAAACTAAAACCACAGAGAGATCATCAGTAAACATCATATGATTAGCTATATGTAAAATAAAAACTGTTGTTTTCCAGTTCTAAAATTATTAGTGTATTTTTATTAATATTTAATAAACAATTTCTTCAGACCACACCAAAAAACCCTCAAAATTTTGAAAATTAATATTTGTACAAATATATTACACTAATATTTTTTATAGATAAATAAACTAAAAATGAGTGGAAAAGGAAAAGGGCAATAAACCACACTATGAAAAAGCTTGCGACAAGTTAGACTAGTGTTGATTTTATGGCCTGTGACCAAGAGCTATATTTCAGTTATACTCTTGTTTTTGTAACAGATCCCATGATACACAATCTCATAATATATTTCCTCCTCTTTTTCTATTCTGCATGTGTTATTTTGGCAAACAAGTCCACTTAAACCCTGTTTTTTTAAAAAAGAAAATAAATCAACAAATATTCTATTCTTTTATCTACCTGATAGTTCAGTCCATTAGGATCCATTACAAGGTAAATAACACATGTATTAAATCCAGCAATTAAAGACCCAAGGTTGACTGCAAATGTAGAAGGCTGGGATTTAAAATTACAATATATTCTAAGGTGCAGCCTGTTCTCCTAGAGCACAAATGCAGAGATAATTTTCCACTTTTTAGGAACCAGTTTCCAGGAGCGCTCGTGGATAATTAGCAAATGGTAACAATACATAAAAATGTGTTGTTAAACATCAATGTGGAGATGTTGCAGTGCAATAGGTAAGAAATCAAACAATGACCTGAATGTTCCTACTTTGGATAGGTGCAAATTGACATTGAATGCCTACTAAGAGAACACTCAATGCCTTTTACACTTTGATTTAAATACCCAGAAATCCTAGCTTCTGGAACTGAATTGAAGTCTAGAATATCTGACAGGTATATGGAGGCCTAAAGATACGAACTCTCTTCTAACTGTTCTTATTTGCAATGTTGACATAGTATTGAAATATCTGGAAGAATGAAATAGAAGGTTGTGAATCCTTAGATAAAGCACTGTGTAGCATACCTAAAAAGCAAATACATCAGGTACAACAATGCCCTCAATGTTATAACTTAAAATATATGTCAATAGGAAAAGAATATAATTCTTCAATTATTTTCTTCCCAACCACTCCAAATTGCTTCTAGTGTTCTGCTTTTTTTTCTCTTGCTCAGTCAATGATAATGGACACTTCATTTGGTAATTCTAGGTATTACTGTCAGGTTAGATAGTTTTCTGGCAAAAATCGGAGCCTGAATATTCTTCTTTTATAAAGCAGCCAATACAGTTTGCTATGCATTTATAGTAAATGTCATAAAGCACAATTCATAAAGGTATTGCATGTCTCTATTTTGTTCTGATAGTATAACCTCAGGCTCACATGACAAACTAAGAAAGGATTAGGAGTTGTAGACAGTAAGGCAGTTACTCATCCCCTTAATTCTCTGGTTGCTTTGTTTATTCAAGACATCTCCTTCAAAACCCCATTAAGAAACCCTATTATCCTGCCAATATCAAAACACATTAACCCTTTCCGTGCAAGCTTTTCCTTGCAGAGTACACAGTTTTAGTTAGTCTGAGATGAGTTGCCCCAACATTGGGGCTTTCTACGCTAATGCAAACTAGACACAGATTATATGGGTGAATGGGATGGAGGATTGGTACAAGTTTGGTTAGCTAATGCCTTGGAATGTATTAAGTGGTGCCTGTCCGGGCACTGACTCCTCTATTCGGAAATCACTTTTAACTCCATAGCAAAGCCTTTAAGATCCTTGCAGGATTGTACCCTGTTCTGATACTTTGCCAGGCACATGGTCCAAATGACTGCCAGCTTGTTACATTTTGAGCCTTTGGTTCATTTTTCCCCAGGCAAAAAACTTTAATGTTAGCAACCATGGCTGTTGGTTAGCTTGAAGTTTTCCTTTCTCTTCATTTTATTTCTATGTCTTTCCATTTTGTTACTGACATGCTAATAATGTGTCATATGTTGCATTTGTGTGTTTCATTGTGTAAATTCAATTCCTTCTCAATGTACTAAGCAAGACAAGTGCGTAATGGGTTATGAATTTGAGAATAAGTAAAAGATAATACATTTACATGGACCCAACTTAAGGAAAGAGTGTCAACTCAAAATGTGATGGATTCATTGCCTAGCAGGTATTTGGATGTTCAGAATTTGTTGCTATAGTTAAAAAATAAAGTCTGTTGAATGAGGTATTGCCTGATTTCATTGTTTATGCATATTTCCAATTCTTTCTTACCCAAGAAACTAAATCCAGGCAATGCTTCTCCCCATCCCAATTTTATCACTATCACAGAAACATGAAATAACAAATACTGTACATAATGCTGTGGCTTTAAAAAAGATCATACAAAGGACACAAAGGGGAATGTCTCCTTCCATCTGCCTCCCTCTCCCTGAAATTGCAAGACTCCCCATATGTGGTGATCTCATAGGATTTTGGAACTTCATTATACAAGATTCTAGCGGCTTGTGTAATTTTCCCCCCCCCTTGGTTAGGGAAATGTAGGCATGCCCAACAGACATGCCCTTCTTTACCCGCATAGATCCTACTGGTCTATCATGAGGATGCAAAGATGTGAAATGGGTTACAGGCCTACTGGACTGAACTTTCTTACGGAGCTCCTGATCAGCAAGGGTTCTTGATTTTACAGATCTGCAAGTGTGTGGAACTGATTGGGGTTAACAGATCTTGGAGCTTTAGCAGCCTCTGAGGGTTTGCAGTTTTAACTTCTTTAAGTGTATGAACAGAAACCAACAATTCAATTCTGTAAGGTGATATAAACATCAGTATTAGTAACATATCTGAACTGTGGGAAGGGAAATTGGAATATCCAATTTTTGAAAATCAATGGGTTCAAATGTTTAAAAATGTGAAATATAGTTCACATGCTTTAAAATGACAATATAAGAAAATATTATTTAATTCTCAATATTATTTAGTCCTCGAATAATGTTTAAAAATGGCATAAATTATGTTATATTAGTAATGTACAAAATTTCAATATTTTTTAACTTACATGATTTGGTTTTGTTCTATTATAGATTTTCTTTGGCTTCAAATTTCCATGTATGATAATATAATTTTGGGAATAAATATTATAATTAGAAATCTTTATGTGATTTTTAATTATAAATCAGAAACATGGACTTCATTATATCACAAAGAGCTTTATTACCATCTCTACAGAGCCTGATATATAGCAACAGGATCATTTTACATAACTGAAAAGGACATTATTCTCCGATTTTAAGGATCCAGGATATGAGCTTATTATCTTTTTCTTTTAAAGTCTCTTTTAAAAGATGATGATATAGAGAAGATGAGAGAAGATAATACAGTATTCTGCTAAATGATCTAAATTTTATTGACAAATTTAATGGCTGGATTGATTAATATAGAATCATATTTTATGGACTTTTTTCTATTGGTGTTTTTGCTGTCTTTAGTTTAATCACATTTATTTAGGATTTTTTGTTGTGTAATCCCAATTTAGCTTCTTTTTTTGATAATGTAGACTTTTAAAATTTCATAATTTTAGAAAAGATTCAGGTTACACAATCATTTTCAGATCTTTGCATTGAATAGACAAAACTGAAAGCCAAATGCAAAGGGATCTTGGGGGCAATTTACTAGCTCTGCTGTGTCAAAGTGCAGAGAAACCCCAGACTGCAGACCTTAAAGCTGCACCAGGAAGTTGCTCTGTATTTCAGAAGTCTGCCTTTGAGTTGGGAATAAATTCAAAGAGAGAAAGGCAATGAGTCAAACTCAAGTGAGGATGGGGGTTTCCCAGCATTTCAGTGTGACGAGCCCCTGATGTGAAACCAGAATAATTTTCTAAAAATTTCTTCAGATATTAGCTCTTCAACCAGGAGGCATGATGTACATTATAATGATTTGATAAATTCTTAAGATTACAAATATAGGCATATAAATTCCCAAAATATGCATTTTAAAAATTATTTGCATAGTTTTGGTCTTCATACTGCTTTTTATTTTCAATATTTGATTAATAGACTTTTCCTTTTTTTAATGAATGAATCTAACAATTTACCATTTTAATTTGAAAGGAGGATATCATCTTCCCCAACAATCTGCCTTTAAAATGGGATGGCTTTCTTAGGCTTATTGTGAATAAAGTTTAGGAGGCAGATAACATCTGTTCTGAAGGTGCTCACAAGGAATAGCAACTTTAAAATAATTATTAGCCAAACTCCAAAATCAGTATTAAAACATGCCAGTTTTAAAACAGCTTTAAAACAAAAACTGGAATTAATATTAAAATATATAGACACAGTAGCTTATAAGCTAAAAAGCCCATATACATAAAAATACCTTTGCTTTTATCTTTAATACATCAACAGCAATATAATTCCCTTGACGGAAGTGCTCAATCTTTGCCTATACTGTATAGTAAGTAAAGAATAAGGTGTTTAGATAAGTGTTTAGAACAAGTAGGATAACGATTGTAGTTGTTGAAATCTTGCATGTTATCCAGCTTTTTAAAAGCCAAGAACTTTTGCCTGGCTTATTGGCAACCCACTGCCACTCACAGCTTTGATCTGGCCCAGCTTTCATTCACACATCTAAAGAGCGGCCCAAGCTGGACAGATCATTGTGTTTGCATTCTCCCTGGAACTGCCTTTCTCCTGCCTTTCTGCAATCAGCTCCCCAGTGGTTTCATTTATCAGAAGCTGAAATCCTTGTTTTCTTAGTTGCTTGTACTAGTAGTTCTATCAGCATTAACCCCTGACCTAGGAATGTAGCTCTTCCCTCGTCTTCCCACAATTATGTTTACTGAGCATTTTTTTTTCTTTAGCAGAGAGATTACTTGTAAGTCATATATACCAAAGATCCATTCACCCTGCAACTGAGCTAACACCTATAGGGGCCCATTAGAACCTTATCGGGAAATGTTAAACTTATTAAAGAAAGGCTAAATAAGTCAAGTTCATATTTGCAATTGGCATGGTTGAACTTCAGGTAAATCATAAGGAGTCACTTAGGAGACATATCTGCGTGGATAAGCAGCGAGAAGACTAACAGATTATTTGTATGCTTTAGAAACAAATGGCTGATTTTATACTCTTCAAAAACAAATGTCTAAATATAAAGGAACTGGGAAAATGTTATTGAGACCACAAATGGAATGGACTGATGCTACTGGTGGGGACAGATTTCCATTTTTTGTAAATGCAAAAATCCTCATTTCTAAAAAACTAGGTGAAATAGAAAGCCATGCCCATTACAATATTAGGGTTCATAAATAATTGCCATGCCAGGTATTAGTCTACATTATAAGCATCTCTCACAGAAAAAAACTAATTAAAGTGATCTCAATAAATGTAGAAAAAAGAAAATAATTTAGGATGGGTAAATTTCTATGGATGGGAAAATAATTTAGGATGGGTATTTTAAATGTATAGATTAAGACTCATAAATCAGTATGATCCATAGAAATATTACACATTCCACAATGAGTTTCAGACTTTCTTATTTGCCTAAAGTTTTCATTTTATTTATTTATTTTTATTTATTTATTTTAATTCCATTTATATCCCGCCCTTCTCCGAAGACTCAGGGCGGCTTACAAGCTTAGCAGTAGCCTTCATTCTATGTATATGCCTGCTTATTAGGGCTTTCACACACACCCCAAGCGGCATTATTACAAAGTCAGCTTAATTGCCCCCAACAATCTGGGTCCTCATTTTACCTACCTCGGAAGGATGGAAGGCTGAGTCAACCTTGAGCCTGGTGGGATGCGAACCTGCACTAATTGCAGGCAGCTGGTGTTACTTAAGGAGGCATTAGCCCACTGCTCCACCAAGGCTTTGGCCTTTTGTAAACAAAATTTGGCCTTTTGTAAACAAAAAACAACAACATAAAATCAGGTAATTTATTTGGTATAGCATTTTCTATTCTGACCAGCAGCTGATTTCTGCTGGAAAAAGCCTTTCCAGTCATTTGAATGGGTCCATTCAATAGAAGATGCCGGGGAAGGAAGGTGCCACTGGCCTAGAAGTCCATCCTAAGGAAGGTGCAGATAAGAGGACATACAAGTGCAACATATAATACCCACAAAGATGGAAAAATACAGAAAGTACTTTTATAAAAGATTGAAAACCTTTTATGGACATTTTCCAGAAAAATGAATAAAAATGAACTTGTGGCTTTGCTGATGAAAAGAGATTGAATATGGGAAGAAGGAAGCTATATAATGTAGTTCTAAAGAGGGAGAAATAATTAAAAAATAGTTGTAACTGTTGGAAAGAAGATCGGAAGCGGCTTCTTTAAAGTTTTTTCTTTTTTCTCCTAGCACTCTTATCTTTTTCTACTTTTATAGATTTATTTTTGCTTATCTTTTAATTATGCAAAAACTTTCAATAATATTATAAGATTTAGAGGACATGTATATTACTACTATAAACATGACATAAGGAGATGTCTGCTACTTGGGATAAAGACCATGGCAAACCTAGACATTAAAGTGCAGAGAGAGTCCGCTAATCACAAATGTATGTCTTGACAGGGGCATGGTTTTTCCAGTGGTAACCTATGGCTGTGAAAGTTGAATCATCAGAAAGGCTGAATGAATAAAAATTGATGCCTTTGAATTGAGAGGCTAGAGAAATTGACAATACCTCCAACCACAAAAAGAACAGACACTCAGTTCCAGATGAAGTATGACCAGACTGCTGGCTGGGAGGTCTAATAATGAAGCTAAGTTGGGAAAAATGTAAGACCATTCAAAAAGAGACTGACGGAAGAGTAAGTGCTTACATACTATCAGTGATGTCCACATCTGCGGAAGTTTGGTGGCCAATAAATTTAAATAAATATATAATAGAATGACCTTACAAGAATTCAAAGAACCAATTCCTGATAGACAGCCCAGGCAAAAAGATGTCCATTGGATCACAAAGAGTCAAAAGCAAAGGATAAGACAATTCATGTTCACAAGAAACTGCTATGACAACAATAGCAACATATTTTAATGCCATTGTGGAAAATTGTTTAGGATAATGACAATCCAATTCAATCATTAGTATCCAGAAGTTTGATATGTCCTTATATAAATTATATATAAAATATAATGAGCTTTGACATAAGCCTACTTTGTCAGAATGTATGAAATAATCTGGAAACAATTAGTATATCTCTCCACATTTATACCATTCACTATTCTTAATGCTCCACATCATAAGAAGTTTCATTATTGCTTCATCTTCCTCTCAAATAATTTTACTGTAGCTAACACAATAAAAAATAGACATCTTCTGATACTAACAAGTGTGAAGATTCATAGGAAACACTCACAGACACTCACTTGATGGTATCTTAAAGATAAATGACAACTACCTATGGTGGAGAATAGGACTAGAAATTAATCAGCAAATGTGCTGGCAGCTCCAAAATATACTGGAGTACATCCAAGCACTACACAATTGGCACTCTATTTCTAAAAATTTTACATCAGCAGCCCTTGGCTTTGGAAAACAGTTACTGTACAAAATAGTGCAGTTTGGAAAAACAGGTGTTTGATGAGTTAGAATAGTTACAAAGAGTTCAGTCATTAATCAAAAACGGAATTTAATGATGAATGGAAAAAGCAGCGAACTTTTATTAATTGGCTGGAACTTACCTCGGTGAAGTCATTAAAATATTTTCATAATATGACTGGGACAAAGATGCAAAATATATAAATTCACTTACAGTAAATAGGTAAATTTCCTTATTTTTTTAAGCATATACTCACATTGATTTGTTTTAAAGTAGTGAACCCAGAGACATTCAACTACCCTTTCATTTTTACCATCAGGATGATCAAAGAATAGCAAACCTCTGTTCTTTTTCTAAGGACTCTCTTAAATACCTGATTACAAATTAATATGGTCATTCCAGATTAATATCTGGTATGGCTGTCAGTGTATTTACATGCGCTAAAAAGAAAAAAAGAAAAAACCTGAATAGTTAAAGCTCTCAAGCTCCCTCTAGTGATAGTTAATAGATTAGACAGAAATATACAGTAACTTGACCCCTCTTTAGAAACAGAATCATAGAGCTGAAAGTGACCTTGGAGGTCTTTTAGTCCAAGCCCCTGTCCAAGGCAGGAGATCTTATACCTCCTGGACAAATAGATGTCCATTTTTATCTTGAAAACCTCCAGTGACGGAGCACCCACAACTATGGGAGGCTAGCTTTTTACTGATTAATTGTTCCCAGTGTCAGGAAACTTCTCCTTAGTTCCAGATTGGATTTCTCTTTAGAAGAGAGCTTCCACCCATTGCTTCCTCTCCTACCCTAAGGTGCTTTGGAGAATAAGTAAATCCCCATTTGTCTTCTCTTGCCTCTCAAGTACTGGAAGACAGCTTTCACATCACCCCAATCCTTCTCTTTGTTAGGTTAGACATACCTAGTTCCCTTAACCATTCATTGTTCATTTTTTGAACAGCTATTATTAAATCAAATATACAATGCTTCCTAGATGAAGTGCTATGTGTTATACAGTTTGTTGTTTGTGTCCTTTCTGGGAACTGTAAACTGTAAACATGAGTATACACTAGATTTAGTTAGATTTTCTTTCCTTTTCTTTTTCCTGCCTTCAATTTATTTTGCTTACTACTTGTTCTTTTTCTGTGCTTGAATAATATTCATTACCCTAAAAAGACATAGCGTGATAGCATTATGTACAATATGTACTATATATAAAATATGTGTAGACCAGGGTTTGGACTTCTAGGCAAGTAATTAATTCTAAAGAAGGATATAAGATATCTAAAGTAGGGACATTTTCATGAGTATGAATATCAAGGGGTAGCATCAGACCCACCTGTTTGTACAGACTATATTTGTACAGACTATATAAACTGCCAATATCATTGTTGTGTCTATACCCTTTCCATATTGTATGTATTACTATTACTACTGCAGATGCCAATAAATGCAAGTGGTTGTGATTCAAAGCATCAGTACAGTATTTGCATAGATGGAAAGGAAGGGCAGACATATTAGGTTTCACATTGTAGAGTGTCTGGAGCATCAAAAGTAACTACATTGTATAATCTAAAGCAATATTTCTCAACCTTAGCAACTTCAAGAATTCTGGACTTCAACTCCCAGAATTCCCCAGCCAACATGCTCTACTAGGAGATTGTTGCAGATTTCTAGTCACTTACATATTGTGTATACAGCTACCCTATGCCTTTTTAGACAGTGAATGTTATTCAAGCACAGGAAAAAAATAAGTAGTAAGCAAAATAAATTGAAGGCAGGAAAAATAAAAGGAAAGAAAAGAAAATCTAACTTAATTTAGTGTATATTCATGCATCTCCATTCTATTTTATTCTTCCAAACCATTCCTGCTTCCACTATGACCATTTGCTCATTCGTATACCGACTTGCTGTTTAAATTTCTCAATGTTGCTTTTTCCATTCAACCAAATTTTCTCAATCTTTTTCTTTATCTTCATTCTTTCATTCTAGTTTTGTATATTGATATATATATATATTTGCGTGTGTGCATTTTCACTTTTTCTCTTTATATGACTGAACACTACATATACTGTACTGTACTACT